>NW_027555847.1:109999509-110184509 GCF_003287225.1 Phascolarctos cinereus
CCCATATAATTCTTTTCAGCCCATAGATGATTCCTCTCTTCCTCCCTCTGTCTGTCTGCCTCTCTCTCTCTTCTCTCTCTCTTTTTCTTTCTCTCCCCTTTTCTTTTTTTCTTTGTTTCTCTCTATCTTCTCCCCCCCTTGTTTCTCTCAACACATTTTATACACACACACACAGATATGCATATACACAACACACATACACATATACACGCATGCACATACTATTTTTTCTTGGAAAATATGGATAACAAATATTAAGGAAATATAATTTTCCCAAATTTTGTTCACCAATCAAATAATACTCAGTTCCTTTTCACTTCCAGGCCAGTTTGACTGTGTCACTGCTAGCTATACGTATTGACTAGTTAGATCCTGGGCAAGTCACATAACCTCTCAATGACTTTGCAGTCCTCTAAGACTGGAAGTTGGAGAGAAATTACATTGGTAGAGGGAATTTCTTATCAAAGAGTCATCAATACCCCTGAAATCACAGGTATAGGCCCAGTCCTTGGCCCTCTCCCAATTCAATAACATTGTCTCGATTCAGTTCAAATCTTATCTCTCTATCATTTACAATCTTTGTGACTCTGGACAAATCATTTAACCTCCGGATCTCAGGTCTTTATTTATATAAGGAGGGGGTTGGACTAGATGACTTTTAAGGTATCTTCCAGCTCAGTCTATGAGCCTTTGATGTTGAAACAAAACTGTTGGTTAAGTCAAGAAAAAAAAATACTCTAGTCACTCTGGTATAAGAAGGAGTTAGTTCCATGAGAGTGGTGTTTTATGAAAAAAGTCAATGCAAGTTGTCTGGAAGAAAAAAGTACAGAATTGGGAATCCATGGCATATCTTCTTCTTTCTCATTTATTTAACTAGGGATCTCTCACTGAGGTTGTTTCATAATCCAGCCACCTAATCAGTTCCAAATTCTTGCTCAGATTAGACAATAATAACACAGATAAAGTATACCCTGTGCTGTCCTTAAACACAAATGTACTTCTCTATTACAGAAGCACTTCCCCAAAAGCATACATTCTAAGAAGTCAAGGGTTAAACCTAATTGATTTTACTTTATCTGTGATTGCCAAGGCCAAAAAAACCCTGAACCCCCCCAAAAAAAACCCCCCCAACCCTCATTTCCTCTGTCTCTTCCTTGGTTTGGAAGAAAATGTATATAAGGGTTGGAACTGGATCAACAATGTTCAAGAAAGCCAAATGGATTTAAAGAGAAAGGCTTGGGAAAAGCACATATCAGGAAAAAAGACCGAGCTGAGAGAAACAAAGAGAAAGCCTGCTTGAATCATAGGAAGCAAGAAAGGAGAAGGAACCTTAACGGGCAATAGAAGATTAAACACATTAATATTTCAGCTTCATCACTGTGATGTTTACAAGAGTTCTATCATCAGTGGGTAAAATAGAGCAAGAAGACAAGGAAAAGGAATTCAGAGATAATAATGATATTAGATTAGATATAATAATAGACAATAATAATAGAGGCAGTTAGGTGGCACTGTGGATAGATCCCTTGGACTCAAGTCAGGAACACCTGAGGTCAACTTTGGCATCAGACACTTACTAACTTTGCGATTCTGGGCAAGTTCCTTAACTGCTGTCTGCCTCAGTTTCCTCAATTGTAAAATAAGGATAATAACAGTGCCTATCTCCCATCATTGTCATGAGGATCAAACAAGATAATATTTGCCCAAAGCTCTCTCTGGTGTTCTATAAATGCTTATTCCCTTCCCATCCCCCTTAAGGTTTGTGAAGTGCTTTGCATATGTTATCTCATCTCATACAACAACCCTGTGAGGTAGATGCTATTATTACCCCCATTTTATAGAAGAGGAAACTGAGGCTGAGAGAGGTTAAGTGACTTGGTCAGGGTCACCTAGCTAGTAAGACAGGATTTGAATTCAAGGTCTTCCCAACCCCAGTTCTAGTACTCCATGTACTGAGCCATCTAGATCTTTTTGGTTTTCCTCCTTGCTCTCCCCACCCCCAACCCATGCTATTGGATGATTTTCATAGGAAATTAGAATGGTCTTTTTTTTATTGAAAGTTATGGGAATTTTATGGATACAAACCTGGCTCTGCCATTAATAACTTAGGATCAGAGGATCAGAGATTTAGAAGAAGGATAATTAGAGATCCTTTAGTCCACTCTCTTCATTTTATACATGAGGGAGTTGAGGCCCAGAGAAATGAAAGAGGTTATAACTTGCTGAAGGTCATACAAGTTGTAAGCAGCAGAGCCAGGATCTGAACCCAGATCTTTTGATTCTATATCAAACGCTCTTTCTGTGCAACTTGTGTGATGTTGGGCAAGTTATAACCTCCCTGGACCTTAGCTTCTTCCTCTGTATAATGAGAATGTGAGACTGGGTGATTGCTTCCTGCTCTGGTGATCTGACTCTATAAGAAGAAGTAGATTTTAGGCACTGATTTCCTACTTTTGGAATCTGAAATCAAAGTTCAGTTATTTTCTAGGCTATCTCCTCCTTGGGAATACCTGCTAATGTCTGAATTCCTTGTACTTGTTCAGTTCACAGCAATTGCAAAATGCAGAGGTCTATGCTAGGCACTGGCAATTCTCAGACAAAAAATGATGCAGTTCCCAAGGTGTTTACAATAGATTTGAAAGGGGTGACAATATGCACACAAGTAAGTTTAATAACAGGTTGAATGTGATAGGGTCAAAGGAGAAACCCAGATGAGGTACTCCAAGAAAATTTCAGGAGGAAGAGAATATTTTCAGATAAGGGGATTGGGGAAAGTGGTACATGATTTGAAGTTTAAAGTAAGATGAAATTCCAAAGTTTAGATGATGGCACTCTAGGCATGGGGGAGGAAATGTGCAATTTCAGAGAATTAAAAGAGTGCTCAAAGAAACTGGAACAACTAGTGGTCCTGTTTGGCTAACACAGGTTCCCAAAGTAGGTGATACCACCCCCTGGGGGTCACTGGAATGATTCAGGGTGGCAGTGGTAGCCTCAGGTGCAACTGAGGGGCATTGAATAAAAATAAGGGGGCAGTGGAAGCATAAGAAAAGAAGATAAAAAAAATTTGAAAAATCACTCATACATGTTTCGTCTGTTGTGCAATACAGTTAAAGTCAAAATGAAAATATTATTTTCAAAATAAACACACAAAATGCAAGTTATACCTGATTGGGGTAAAGTCTGCCAACAGGGCTTAACAAGCAAGTATTGGCAGATGAGTGTGTCAACCATTGTCAGGAAGTCCAGCATGAATTGGCAGGAATATGTGCATGAATGACTTGTTTACAATGTGATACTATATGGATACATGATGCAATATTGTGTCATTAAAATTCCAATGCAGGAAAAAACCTGAAACTTTACAATAAATTATTAAATTCAAAATGTGTCACTTTTTAGAAAAAATATTTTTTGAAATAATCCAAATTAAAAAAACATTAAAGGTTAAAGAAAGTATATTTCTGGGGGGCTCTGAGTAATTTTTTTTTGAAAAGGGCATGGTAGGCCAAATAAGTCTGGGAACTTCTGGAAGGCAGAGTCTTGTTATAAAGACACATAAATTTTCAGGTGAGGATGTTCACACTTTAACCTATGGTCATAAGGATCCATGGAAGGTTTTTGAGTAGGAGAGTAGTGCAGCCAGATCTGCGCTTTAGGAAAATCCTTCTAGCAGCTGTGTTAAGGATGGATTGGATGGAGTTTGAGGTAGTAAGACCTAAAGTTAGCAGGCTATTAAGACAGTTCAGGCAAAAGTGGATGAAGGTCTGCAATAGAGTAGTAATCAGGTGGCTTTGTAGATGGGAAGAAGTCAAATACTGAAATGTTCTGAGGGTAGAAGCAATTGAACTTGGCAACGGGCTTCTTTCCTTGTCCTTTTGGTTGCCTCCTGCCTCGTCTCTGCACAACTTTTTGAGAGTAAAGGGAGTGTCAGTGAGCCTATTCAGTGCAATTCAAGGGAATTGTGCTTCAGGAGTATTTCCCAGTGCCTACAATGTTGGAAATAACCTCTAAGGAACAAGGAAAGAGAATTACTTCTCTGTGGTCTCTCCTCTGCCTATGATGGCAACACTGATACATTAAGGAGGAAATAAGGTGAAGGAGGTTAGAAGCCTGGAAGAGATAGTGAAAGTGTGCTTTGTTTACAATGAAAGAACAAAGCAAGTTATCAGTGCTGCTAATCAATGAACCAAAATCTTTTTGAATATGTGCTGGAGACCCACATCTTCCCATCTGGACAGTTTCGCTACAAGATATGGTAACAGTTTTCAATTTACAGAGTTTATGGATTTTTACAAGCTTATCATTCCCAAATCTGAATGACAGACCAAAGCAAAACACTTTGGAAGAACTCAGTTTGTTTTTTATGAACTTATGGGCTTTGTCACCAATTTCCATTTCAGAAATTTTCACGTCCAGAAGATTTGGTGGACTCAAAATTTTGCCAGTAATTCTCTCCCCCAATTTTTCAATATAAAGCTCTGACTTTTGTGCTACTCATAGGCCTCCATTAGTAGGAGAAATTGTTTTAATGTTGAATAATGACAATGAATCCTTTTTACCAGTGTTGCCTACTAGAGTGTGGAATTTGGTATCAAGGCATAGGACTGCAGATTAAGAGCTGTATAGAACCTCAGAATCATTTAGTCCGAGTACTTCCTTTTGCAGATGAAGACACTGAACTCCGAGAGTTTATAGGAGTTACTCAAGGTCACAAAAGTAGTCAGTCAGTCAAAAAACATTTATTAAGCATCTACTGTATGCCAGGTACTGTGCTAAGTGCTAGGGATACAAAGAAAGGTAAAAGACAATTAAAGGTGGAATCTTTCATCCTAATTAACAGGCCTTATTACTAGGAGCAGCAAAAGAAGTAATTAAAATCCTTTACCTTTTAAATTCAATTGATCCAACAAACATTAATTAAGTGCTTACTATATGGAAGCTTCTGTGCTAGGCACTAGGGATACCAAACAGTTACACTAAATCTTCTGTCTCCCAGCTTGGAATGAACCCTTCCCTCACTTCTGCCTCTTAGCATCCTTGGTTGCTTTTCTGATCCCCCTTATTTCTCCCCTGTACCACTACCACCTTAGCACTTTCTTCTTGAAATTACAATATATAAGTATAGACAAACTATGTATTAAATAAAATGCCTGCACCAGAAATTATCATGTGTTTTACTTCAAATATATTTTGTCAATAATTGTATATGTATCTATTATGCCTCCCTGCCCCCCCCCCAAATGTAAGCTTTTTGAAAGCAGGGACTATTTCATTTCTACCTTTGTATCTCTAGTGCCTAGCATAGGACCTGGCACATAGGAAGTGTCTAATAAATACTTATTAAATAACTGTTGTCCTCAAGGAACTTATATTGTACTGGAGGAATACAACAGGTATCACATATAAATCAATAAAAAGCATATGCAGATGAATGCAAAGTCCTTTTGACATGTTAAGAGCACTAAGGACTATAGGGATTGGGAAAGGCCTCAGGTTGCATATGGTGCCTGAGACATACTTTGTTTTTGGTTTTGGTTTTTGGTTTTTGGAGAGGCAATTGGGGTTAAGTGACTTGCCCAGAGCTTCACAGCTAGTAAGTGTCAAGTGTTTGGTCTGAGGTGGTGTTTGAACTTAGGTCCTCCTGACTCCAGGGCCGGTGCTCTATCCACTGTGCCACCTAACTGCCCCCTGAGACAACCTTTGAAGGAAGATGGAAATTCTAGGAACCAGCAGTGAGGCAGAGTGTGTATTCTATGCTAAGAGTCTTCCCACCTCCATTCTCTCCCCACTTGAATCCATCTTTCATAATACTGCAAGAAACTTATTTTACTATAACCTGGACATACCATTCTATTGCTCAACAATCTTCGGTGACTTTTTATTGCCAGTTGTCCAAAGTTCAAATTCTGTTTCCTGGCTTTTAAGGTCCTTCACAATCTGATCCTACTCTAACTAACTTTTCAGATCATATTAGTCCCCTCCATGGCCCAAATAGGTCTCTTCATTGCCTCTAAGTATGCCTTTTGCTCATACCATTCTGGATTTCAGGAATGTTCTCCCTTTCCCTCTGACCCTATTAAATTCCCAACTATCACTTAATGCCCAGAACTCAAATAATACCTCCTATCAGAAGTAGCAGCCTTTCCCCTGGTGCTTCACATAACATCTCTGATGTACATTCAAGGTTGTACTTCAAATGAGTGCTATGGCATATTGTGTCTCGTTATTATTATTATTATAAATAGTTGTGCAAGTGATCTGAGCTTAGGGATTCTTTCTTATCTAAACTTTGTATCTTTTCCAATGTCTGACCCAGTGCCCTGCATATATACAGTAGGTAATGAATATCTGCTGATGATTACAAGCCAAGGCCCCAGGCATAAAGCCTGAGGAGGGTATTTGAGTAGGCTTCCGATGTTGTTCAGACTTGAGAAGAGACCAAAGTGCCAAGGCCTTGGAAGAGGTCAACTAGCAGTCCAGAAAACAGAACCCCAGTTTCCTTACCGCGCCCTTCTTTTAGCAAATATTTGCTGACCCAATATTTGGTAAGCAAAAGAGGCACAGGGCCTGACTTTATAGGAAAACTCTCGTGTACCTAATATCTAGAAGTGCCTAGTTGCTTTCTCTGGGAAAAGCCAGTTGTTCGGTGGTTGGCCAGGCAGGTCTTAGCCTCATTCTGATGAAAGCATGTTTCCAGGCCCCTACACGTTGCTCCTTTTACAGTGGGTGCCTGGAGGTGAAAGGAGGGGCTCTTTAGCACAGTTTCATTGTTTGAGCCTGTAGTGCAGGTGCCCTGCTGCAAAACAATGCTTCCTATTGACGAGCTAGAGTGGCCCTACCCATGCCAAAACCAACGAAAATCACTGTGGGCAGCGAAGGAAGTAGAGAGCAAGATATAATGAGGTGGGGGTTAGAGATCAAAGTGGCCTCATTTTTCTCATGGCGCTGGAGTTGATCCTTAGCTACCCCTAAAGAGCGGGAACCATTACTGACTGATCCAATATTGTATTTCCAAAAATCCCCTTGTGAGGTTAGGCGTGTCCCCTAATTTAAAAACATTAGTCTTAAGATCATGGGATCATAAATTTAGAGCCAGAAGGGACCTCTGAGGTCAACTAGTCCAACCCCCTTCCTTCTTATAGTGAGTGCATTCACTTCCAGTTAAGAAAAGATTAAATACCATATGTAGAGTATCAGTTTGCATTGATTTTTAAAGAAAAAGTTTAGCTGTAGACTTATATTTCTCAGAATAGGGAAACAGGCATCAGAGAAATTCCAGTGGATTCATTCCACATTGTTCGGTAGAGATTTTTTAAAATGGAAAGAGCAAAGCATGCCTGGAATCTTGTATCTGTTCTGTCAAAAGCTTAGAATTAGGTACTATCAGATAGTAAGCTGCATGAGGGATTGTAGCAGTTAGACAAATGATGACCTTGGAGATCAGTTAGAAGGTAGCAGGGGCACGTTTGTGTTATCGTATCCTTCCCATAGCCTTGTACTGTGCTGTATGCAGTCAATGTTTCAAACTGCAAGTTCACAACCATGTGTGTGGCAATGACTGAGAAAATCCCATAGGTCTAGCTTCTGCCATCTGAATTGTAATCTTGGACAGACACGCACGAACACACGTGTGGGTCAGGTAGATAAGAGAAACAAAATATTAAACCAATACCTGACTGTAGGGTTTTTATATCAACCACAGGTTGAGGGAAGGTGCTCAAAAGAAGGCCCTCTGAACTAGGAGGTAGGGGAAGGAGAGCAATTATTCAGGATCTATGACCAGCTTGCATAAGGTGAAAGGAAAGTAGTTAGAATTAATCAAATCAATCCAGGGCTTCTTGGTGAAGAGAATGTTAAGTGATTCAGGAACTGGTAAATGGAGAGATAGAGAACTGGACCTGATGTCAGAAAAACCTGAATTCAACCCCAGCCTTAGACACTTACTAGCTATGTGATCCAGGGCAAGTCACTTAACTGCTCTCTGCCTCAGTTGCCTGATCTGTAAAATGGTGATAATAATAGCGTCTACCTCCCAGGCTTGTGAGGATCAAATGAAATAAATATTTGTACAGCGTTTTCTACACCTTAAAGCACTATATAAGAGTTAGCTGTTATTACTACTATTATTATTACATACTGAAGCCTCCTTACACTGATTGCATTTCTTTTGATCATCTTTTTGGGTCCCCTGCAGTTTTAAAATATAAAAACTACCTTAATCTTAATGTTTTAAAACCTGTGCCACTGTCTCATTCCTGACATTTTCCCCTTTACAAATTTGAATCAGCAGTGATCTTGCTTTGCAAACTGAAAAGAACCAGGTATAAAGGTGATCAGCATCAATCTATCAATATTTATACATACCTATTTGTCCCGGTTTGTGCTCTTCTCTGTTGTGTATATCCCTGGGGAGAGTCTCATGCTTTGGCCTATACCATAATCTGCTAGAAATCACACGACACTGTATACAATCCTTCCTTCACCTTTTTTTTTTTTAAACAGGTTGAGGATGGGGGAAAGTGATGGTAGGGTCCTGATGCAGCATTGGAATATAATCTTAGATTCCTTCACTGTTTATCTACCCTCTCAACTCAGGAATCCTCTCAACCTCCTCTTCCTTTGACTTTTGAGTCACTAGTCTTTGGACTAATTGGGCTGAAACAAAGCTTGGACAATGCTTCGGATGGAAGCCAGGTTACAAAGCTCAATGTCCCCTATGTCTTCCATGACCAACAGATCAGAGCATTTCGTAATCTTCAGGAAGACAATCTGAGAAGAATCAGGGCAGGGGAATGAGGAAGGGGCAGAGAGAGATCAAACAAGGGCTTCCATTTTGAAAGCTGAGTTTTGCCATTTTAATCTGTGTCCCAGAATGAAGCTAGGGTAAGAATATGAATTCAGCCCAGCCACTTTCCCTCCATATTGGAAGTGTATGGAGGATGTGGCATTTGTAGATTTGCTACAGACTATGTCCCACGTGGAAAGTAGGCATAACTGGCTTAATAGGCTGAGAAAAGGTTGGTGGGGGCAGGGCTGAAAGAGGCTAAGGAATAAAATCCTGGAATGGGGTGGGAGGGGCACTTTAATTAGGCATGCTTCTTTTTCTTCTTTTTTTTTTTTAATGAAGCACTAAGTAATCTCATGTTGCTTAGACACAAAATAGACCCTTGATCCATGCATAGCAATGATTTACTTGGCCTTTCCAGAGCCCACAATGTGGCTTTGAACCCACCTTTGAGCTACAATTCCTTCCTTTGCATATAAGGGCACTTCCTTTTACGTCTTCAGATTAGCCCCTACACCCAGTAAACCAAAACAAATGGAGTCCAGGCAGCAATAGCCTTTAGAATAATACAGTAACTTAGATACAGGAGGCTATGGAGCCCAATGGTGAACCTGGTGTGACCCTGGGCAAGGTATTCAGTCTCTTCCAACCTCATTTTCTTCCCTTGGCCCATAGTCAGTAATCAAACGTGCAGTATTTGCTTCATGGAATCACTGTGAAGACAGTGCTCTGTATACTTGTAGAGTGCTATAGAAATTGGAGCTGTTACTGCTGTTACTCTAAGGAGACAGGGATGGGACCCATGATTTTCTTGGTAGAGGGAACACCTGTGTGAGGAGGGTCCCGCTAGGTCAGCACCTTCCCTGAAACTATAATCTTATTGAATGCATATACCAGTGAGACTTGTCTGGATTAAATGCATTGTCCAGAGTCACAAAGCCAGTATATGTCAAAGATGGAACTTGGCCCTAGGCCACATTATCCTGAGGACACCCTATTCATCTTGTCCTCTGAGACTGAAAGGTCTGAAAAACTGTACTTGCTTTCAAACGACTTCTAATGGAGATTTAAATTCCAGATTTAACTGGCATTAGATCCCCAACTTTCTTCCCCCTCTCCCCATGAACCTTCCTTAAAAATACTTTCTGCTATCTAATAAATTGTTTTCTTTCTGCCTGGATGGCTTGTCACTAGGCGTGGTGGAAGGGTCTCTTTATTTACTCGCAACAACCAATCCAAGGATGAGTCCCAGTTGGAAAAAGAGGCTTGTCATTATATCAGGGAGAACTTATGAACAAATCCAGTGACTTGGCTCCACAGAAAAGGATGTGTTTGGCAGCAACCAAGCACAGAAACCAAAGTGGAAGCAGTGCTGGCCCAAGAAGAGGGGATTTCCCTTGGGGAGAAAAATGTGACCGGTTTTCTGTTTAGATTGGCTACTCAAGAATCCTTCTGACCTGAAATTGTGCTAACTGGGTATTGCTGGGAAGTGCGTATGACCATGTGGCTTCCTTTAGCTTGTCTTTGATTAAACAGAAGAAGGGACCTAGGGATCAGCACTCAGATTTGGTTTCTGGTGAGATCATCCGGTGAATGTTTACAAGCTCCAACTTTCCACTGCTTAAAGGGGATGAGGGCCAAATAACTGCTAACTTTGGGACTGTCACACCTCAAGGTCCAAAACCTTGGTTTGCATTTCTTGTCTCACCCTGACCTGTAGGCATTGGCACAGGGGAGGGGTTGTGAGCCATAGGCTGCTCCAATGTCAAATACCTTTGCTTAACTAAGGATCCTAGCTCTGACTAGGCTGCAGAAAAATGTGACTGCACATGGTGTAAAAGAGCCCCATGGGTGCTTTCTGTTTATGCTAGTAGTCTGGGCTCTTTCCTTGGAAGCAGCCTCCAGTTGCTATAAGTGGGACCAAGAGGTCAACTCATTGGCTTCATTTCTCCCTTTCTTGCCTCACCTGCCTCCTCTAAGCAGAGGAAGGTGCGACTGCCATTCAATGACAACTGTGCTTGGGCTCTGGTATGAGAAAAAGGTCAGAGCCCTGGATTAGTCTAGTCCAAAAAGCATTTTATTAAGTGTCTGCTATGTGCAAGGCACTACTCTAGGCAGTGGGCAGACCTGAACCTTTCCCTCTACGGCTGAACTGTCTTGTATGTGTTGTATTTTGTGAATTAGAATGTGAGTTTCTTGAAAGCAGGGACCATTTTATTTTTTTCTCTGTATCCCCAAAGCTAAGCACAGTGCTTGGCACATAGAAAATGTCCAACAAATGCTTTTTAATAGATACATTCATCCAGCTTTCCATCCATCCATCCATCCATCCATCCATCCCCCATGTGTATTGTATCTCCTTATTAGAATGTAAGTTCCTTAAATGGGGGATGGTCTCACTTTTAAATTTGTATCCCCAACACCCATCACAGTGCCCACGACACTTTAGACTTCTAATCAGTTGTCATAGACTGATCAGTTGATTGACTTTTGGACAATTCCCTTCATGCTATTTCCTGGAGCATAATCAACCCTTTGGTGCTTTCAGGATGGGAGTAATGCAGGGGAATGCTAAGGAAAGGAAAAATCTGACCAAGATTTTAACTCTTACCCCTCCCAAGGGTATTTGTAGATAATTTCATATAAATATAATCCATGTAATTTCACATATATATGGAGGGGGGGGAAAGAATATGTACTTGGAGGGAGGGCCTATGTAGGTCAGCTCTGGGAGGACAAAGGGAAAAAGCAGAATTTGTGACCCTAAAACTATTTATCTGCCAAGAGGGAAAAAAATCAATGGCAGCTCAGTTTGTTTATATTTCTTGTCTGTAGCCTGAGTCCAGGCTGCCACAGTCCAATATTTGGTAGTTGATGTGGGTGAGGAGATGAGTAGAGGAGAGTGGAGGGATGAATCTCCCCTAAGAGAGGAGAAGGTACTTCCTTGCTTTAAGTCAATATCAGAAGACAGATTGACTTGTCAGCCCAGGACTCTCAGAGCAGGAGGTTACTAGTGTTCCCTGCAAGTACCAATAGATTTGACTGCACAAGACACCCCACCTCCATGGCCCCCCTTTTTTGATGAAGCACAGGGTGGAAAGACCGCCCTCAGCATAGTATCCTCCCCAGCCTGTTGACCATACTCTTCAATGAACTCCCAAGATGTTCTGTGCATCCTAGCTCCTACAACCTTCTTGTCCACCCACAAAGTCCACCTCCACCCAGCTCCAGAATTGTCCCCTTTTTTTCCTGAAGGCTGAGCGGTGACTCGTTTGAGACACTGGGCCTCAGTCACTGTTTTATTGCTGAGGTCAGTGGCCACAACCCAACTTTGGATTGACTCCAAAAGAGCATGACACACAATAATGCTCATGTATAACAGGTGTTGGATTAATTTTGTTTCATGTTGTATCTGTTTACAAGAGCTTAGTTCGGTATGCTGAGCCCTCTAAGTCATGGATATTCGCATAGTCTGTTCTGCTCAAGGTTGAAAACACATAAGAGAATATTGCTGAGGACTCTTCCTTCTGTGAGAGATCAATGAACAATTCAGGTGGTTGTTAAATGTGTCTTTTTCAGGATAAATTCAGGAAGCCCCATGTCACCCCTTCCATTTCCTTAGACTGATAGCCACCCTGATTAATTAGCACTAATGCAAAGCGCTGCCATAATAGCTGACACATATGTCCACCTGGAGTCATTGTCCTATCAGTGTATAATTGATTGTTGAGGGGAGAGCACTCTAAGCTGCTTTTTTTTTTAAAGGAACACACACAGATGCCACAGATACAACCCAGGACAAAAGAAAAAAAATGGACAGATGCTTTCTGTCAGTCTCTTACTGAGCTATTAACCTTTAGACAGGAAGAACCTTGGAAAATGATTAGCAAACTTTCTTTCTTTTTTGAAGAATGAACATTGGCAATTTTATACAATCCTCTGTCACCCAAACTTTTAATGGTACACTAAACGTTTTCTAGACAAGGAAGGTTCCAGAGTGGAATGAAGAATTAATCAAAAAAGCACTAATACAAAATGGATAGGGACTGATCCCATGATTTCATTGGTACCTCTACTGGACTCCTGCAATAGATAAACATAGACAGATAGATAGATAGATATAGATAGATAGATAGATAGATAGATAGATGGATGGATGGATAGATAGATAATTTATATATTAAGCACTTACTATGAGTAAAGCACTATATTAAGTGCTGGGAATACAATAGGAATTATATTTTAAGGGTGTGAGACATTGCATAAAAGGGACCTGGGTAAGG
Organism: Phascolarctos cinereus; assembly: GCF_003287225.1. Taxonomy (NCBI): domain Eukaryota; kingdom Metazoa; phylum Chordata; class Mammalia; order Diprotodontia; family Phascolarctidae; genus Phascolarctos; species Phascolarctos cinereus. The sequence continues at coordinate 110,012,578 of NW_027555847.1, forward strand.
AGAGGGTAATAGCCTGGGGGCAAGGTGGAAAAGTTTGGAGAGTGAGGAGTGGAGCAAGGGAGTGAAGTGAGCAGGGATGGTCTGGGCACTTCCTAAAATTATGATCTGAACCAGGAACTCCCCCATCAAAGGAGAGGGCCACTGATTGGAGGTAGGTCTGGAGTGCAAAAGTGGGAGAGTCCAGTGAGTCCAAGGGAACGGAGAGGAAAGTCAAAAACTTAGTCTTAGAGACCACCCCCTCCCCTAGCCAGCTCCATCCCTCCAGACTGCTGAGTAGTTAAGTGACTTGCCTAGCCTCACACAGTCATTGTCAGTCAGAGGCAAGATAAGTTCCCTATTCACTGTGTCCTGCTTCCTCTCACTAAGAGTATATGTTGATAATATAGAAAGACAGATGTAGTAGAGCTTGGAGTCAGGAAGACCTGGGTCTGATTCCCAGCTTAGGTACTTATTAGCTCTGTGACCTCGAATAAGTAGCTTAATTTTTTTTTTTAAACCACAGTTTGCTTGTGTGTAAAATGAGGGAGTTAGGTCAGATAGCCTTTAATGTACTTTACTATTGTAAATTTAGGAGCCTATGAAGTTCAACAGGATCTCCTTTGTGTCAAGTACTCTGCTAGGCTTTGGGGATGTAAAGATAAATATATTGCATGGATTTTGTGTTTGATGAAGCTACTATACCTATGGAACTTAAGTTTCCTTTCCCTGGATCTAGCTCTGGACAGCTGCGGTTTTGCCTCTGATATCAACACAGGGCTGAGCATGGGTAGTCCTTCCTCCTTCTCTCTTTCTCTCTCCCCATTCTCTGAAATGTCACCAACTGCTAGCCAGAATGGCAAGATCCACCCCCTGCCCTCTGGACTATGGTTCTATAACCATTACACCACTCTCTTGATGACCCTTGCCTCCCAGTTTCTCGACCTCAATTCTCATGGACTTTCTCTCAGATCTGCTTCAACTGTGAATAGGGATAGCCATATCTTATCCTAATGCTCACTCCCAACTTAATTTGCCTTAGGTGCCAGAAATTCTAGTTATAACTCTGTTGGATTTTAAATTCCACAAAGGCAAGGATTGAGTCTTTCTAAATATTGTATTTTCTCAGAACCTATCAAAGTCCTCTGCACACAGTAGTGGCTTACCAAATATTAGTTGAATTAATCATTGATTCAAGGGTGAATGTGATTAGTGCAAATGGAAGTGCTTATTGAAGCTTGAGATGGGTGTGATTCTTTTGAGTGTGTGTGTGTGTGTGTGTGTGTGTGTGTGAAGAGAGAGAGAGAGAGAGAGAGAGAGAGAGAGAGAGAGAGTGAGTGTTAGGCAAATCTTGTGAATGAAGTAGCACCTGAATTGTGCCTTGAAGGAAGGGAGGCATGTTGACAAAAGGGATTAAATTAATCTTCCTTGACTCTGAAGGTCAGAAGTAGGAGCTATGAGTGGAAATTGGAGTGAGGTAGGTTTCAGCTCTATGGAAGTAACAACAGAGAGACTTGGAATGAGCTTCAGTCTCCCTGTCACTAGGAAGTTTAAATAGAGGCTGGATGGATATTTGGTGAGGATAATATAAAATATGTACCTTTTCAGATGCAGGTTCAACTAGCTGACCTCTGAGGACCCTTCCATGTCTTAGATTCTGGGATTCTGTGAATAGAAGGAGATCAAAGGTAATCTATTTAAGGCATGAGGAATGGTGTGGAAAAAGGCTCAATGATGGGAAATGACAGAATGAGAAGAGGTATTAAAGAGGCCACAAGAACATAGAATACACAAAAGGGATTTGTAAGCAATAAGGTTGGACAAATGGATTGGAATCAAACTGTGGAAGGTCTTGTCTGCCTGGATCAGGAGCTGATGCTTTATTTGGTAGTAAATTGTAATTCAGTGAAGGTTTTTGATTACAGAAGTGACGGATCGATTCCACTTAAAAGACCCCTTGAAAACCAATGATAAACTGATGCTATTCATTCGTGGTTAACCATATATTCATGCACAGTTTACCTTCCCTAGCTCCTTGCCTATGGCTATAAGAGAGGAAACTAATTTTCTCAATCCCTCTTCTACTTCCTTCTTATTCTATCCACAATCTGCTGTTGAGAACTTCTGAAATGCTCCCCCCCCCCAAGTGTTATATGAAGAGAGAGCAGAAGGAGGATCTTGGGCTCCATATCACTTGATAGCAAGTAGGAATTCAAGGGTAAAACCTGGCTGGGGGAGACAGTGGAGAGGACAGTCAATATATGTGGAGGTGTGGTGATGGTGGTGCATGAGAGCACCTGATAAAGGGCACCGGGAAGCTGTGAGGACCATCAGATGAACAGGGAGGACCAGTGTCCCTGAATGTTGGCAACCTGAGAGAAAGCTCCATTTGTCCTACACTAGTTACAGTTCTGTTGATTAGGACTTTAGCCTTGGCTAAGATTCCTACTTTTACCACTGTGTTGGCTCTTTTAATCACTTCCCTTCTTTCTGGTCCCATTAAATCACTTATGAAATTGGGGTGTTCATATAACAAAAATAACTCACATTTCTATGCTGCTTTAAGGTTTGTAAAGGACTTTCCCTAGATCAAATCTGTAAAGTAGGGAGTCCATGTATAGTTATATTCATTTTACAGATGAAGTAACTGAGGCCCAGAAAGGTTAAATAAATTACTTATGATAGCTGTTGAGGGCAAATTTGAACCAAGGTCTTCTGACTTCATGTTCAGTGTTCCTTCTACTATTGCCTCTGAAATGTGAGAGAGAATTTACATTCAATTATTAATTAGGCTTTTGTTTCTTCTCACTTAGCTTTCCTCTTAATGGTTTAAAAGCTGATTGTCACTTGGCATCTTTTCTGAACATGCTCATTTATTTGATTCAAATGGAGACTAGTTATTGATGACATCCAAGAACTTTTTCCAATAATAACAAAGAATGAGGAACAAACAAAAGAGTTTATTGTGGTAATTCTTGATAGGGCCACACAGCCAAAGGAGTGTGCTCAAAGTGCAGTGGAGGAAAATTTTTGCCAAGGAAATGCAGACTCCTGGAGGGCAAGAATTGCATCACTTATAAACATCTTTGGATCCCCTGCACCTCCAACAATGCCCTCTACAGTGTAATGAATGAATGTTTAATGAATGTCCAAAAGAGTATATGCTGATTACTAAGAGAGTAGTATGGAATTAGAGCTGGGGACATACTCCCTTCACTTCTCTGAATTATAGCAAATGACACCATAATGCTGGAAATCTAATGCCAACAGCCATGAAAAGTTGCCATTAACATGAGATCTCATAAGCAGCAATCTCAAAGTATGCTGGCACATATGAGATGGTTTTGGCCAGAGATAATAGACTGACAAAATCTGGTCAATTCACTGGATATGCTGCTTTTGATAAATTTAGCAAAACAGTAGAACATGCTCATGCTGTGATTCTGCTAAGTAGAAAATCCCCCAAAGCTTATAGATGATTAAGGATAATTCATCCTCAACTTTACAGATGAATGGGAAGTGTGGTACAGATGACAGAGAACCACAGATGTTCCATACTCCCTTGGGTAGAATCAGAGTCCTAAACACCAAAGGAGAATTGACTTGATCTGTGATCTTCAGCAGTGGGGAAAACATGGAGGCTAGCATCTTCTCTAACTTGCCCCGGGCACATGCATTCCCCTCTTCACCTCCACCTGATAAAATCCCTAGCTGTGTTCAAAGCACGATTCAAAGTCCTTCTTCTGCTCTGTGAGGTCTTTCCTGGTTGCGCTGTTGTTCTCTCTCTCTCTCTCTGTCTCTCTCTCCCCTGCCCTCCCTCATTTCTTTTCCCTTCTCCTCATCTCTTCCCCTCCTCTTTTCCCTCTCCTCCTCCTCCTCTCTCCCCCTCCTCTTTCATCTCTCCTCTTTTCTCTCCTCTTTCCTCTATTCTTTCCTTTCCTCCGCTTCCCTTTTTCTCTCTCTTCCCCCACTTTCCTTCCTTTCCCCTTTTTCATCTCCCTCCCTCTTCCTACCCCCTTTCTTCCATCCTTTGCATTATTTAGCATATAAGTAGTATCTACATCCTTGGGGAAATGTCTTCCCTGATAGAATGTCAGCTCCTTCACATTTGAGACTGTTTCATTTTCTTTTTTATGTTCTCCTCAACTAGCAAAGTGTGTGGCACATACTGTGTGCTTAATAAATGTTTGTGGAATTAGATGGAATTGTTTGAATGGTTGCTGAGATGCAGTCAACCATTCCACCAGGCTGTTCAGGAGGAGTGTGGTGTGCAATAAGTAACGTGGAAATCACCTGCAATACTGAACTTGCAGAAGTAAATGTTGACATAGAAATAGAGTCAGTTATCTTGGTACCTGAGATGGTCCTTCTGAACATATTTCACACAGTGAGGAGGTCTTTATAGGAAATCTTTCCTGGTCTCCTCCTTCCTGGCAACTGATATGACCTGTCCCTTTTCATTTTCCTAGGGCACCTGATCTAGATTTCCCCTTTGCCCCTGTAAGGTAGGAGAGGCAGTGTGTTATAGTACAAGAGAGATGAACTTGGAATTTATACAATCTGAGTTCAAATCTTGCCTCTGTTACTTAATGCCTATATGAACATAAACAAGTCATCCACCCTCCCTGGGTCTCAGTTTCCTCAACTGTAAAATGAAAGCATTGGACTAGATGACCTTTAAAGTCCCCATCCATTCTAAATCTTATCATATTCTGTCTTGTGCAGAGTTATGGACATGGCATACCTGCTCCCTCACCACCATAGATAATAAACTCCATGAGGGCAAGAATTAGGTCATTTTTCATATTTGTAGCCTCATAGCCTAACACAGGAACTCATAAATAGTCATTGTTTAACGTTTGTTGACTGAATTAATGAATGAACAGAAGATGATGCAATATACTTGAAAAAATACCAGTATGATTCTAATGTAAACACCAGATTCAGATAAGAAAGTTTAAAAAAATACTATCTTAAATATATTGGATAAGGCATTTTTCATCTCTGGGCATCAGTTTCCTCATCTATAAAATGAGGGAGTTAGGTTAGATCACCTCTCAAAATCTGTTCCAACTCCAAGTCCTGTGATCCTGTGATCTTTTCATTTCCAAGAAGTTCAAAGCCCTTCTCAAACAATGAAGCACATTTTCTTCTAGCATTAACTTCCTCCTAGGAGTAGGGTAGGTACTTTTGGAGCCTGTGTTAACTCTCCCCGTGTTTTTCCTACCACCAACTAGTGGTGTATTCTTGATCAAGTTATTCCTTCTTATTCCTCCATTCATTCGGCCAATCAGCAAATTTCCTAAAGGCCTGTCACTTGGTATCTTAGTTTCTTGATCTGTAAAATAGAACTAGTGTTACCTGCCCTACCTACTTCACAGGATTTCGGTGAACATCAAATGAGACACTGTTTGTGGAAAGGCCTTAATAAAGTGTATAAAAAATGCCTTTACAACTGTAACATAAATATCATATAGACCGTACTTTGCCCTGAGATAACATCTGAATTCAAAGATTTCCGGTCTCGCAATTATGTCTTTCTTATGGTTTTCCTTATGATTTAGCATAAGTACATTTCCTCTAAATGCAATCTCATTGAATGAATCCTGTTTCCTGACTGGGTGACACCGATCATTATTCTTGTTTGGTGACTATATGGAAGTCATACATTGATAGGCTGCTCAGTTTTATTTTTGATTTTTCAATATTTTAGAGTGCTGAGATTGGATTTAGAAAGACCTGGGTTTGAATCCCATTTCTCATACATACTAGTTGTTTGGCTATAGGTGAGTCATTGAGTACTTCTGAGCCTCAGACAACTTTCTATTGCTGTTAGGAAACCAAGCAGTGCAGGGGATAGAGTGCTAGACTTGATGTCAGAAAGAACTGAGTTCAAATACTGCCTCAAAAAGTTACTAGCTGTGTGTCCCTAGGAAAGTCATTTAATCTCTCATAACCTCAGTTTCTTCATCTCTTATTGTTTGTCCTTTGTTCTCAAAGAGGACCAATGATATCAGGAGGTTGATGTCTTGACTTGCAAGTAAATTGGATTTAAGGGAGGCAAGGCTATGCAAAGTCATTAGCCTCACTTTCTTCTCCTGAGTCATTCAGAATCCAGTGACAAGACATAGGTCAGGACAACCAGTGATGGCCCCTTTCCTCGTCTCTAAAAAGGAAGTGGTGGGCCTCAATGGCCTCTAACATCTCTTACTGCTAAAAATCTATATTCCTAAGATAATAAGTAATTAACAAGTAATAGATGGATTGCCATTTATTGAGGAAGTTAGTGACTGCAGAAATCACAACTCTTTGACGTTTGGATCTATTTCGCTTATTATTTCATGTCGTCTTGAATGAAATGTTGGAACTAAATCTAATCTGCTAATGTGAAGCACATAACTAAAGAAATGGTTCATTTCTGGCCAGTACACCAATCAGATTTCCAAAACAGACTGGTGGATATGATACAAAATCAAGGATGGGCCATTGTTTGGGAGGCAACATCAAATATGACGCAATGTTGGACCTCTCCTAAAGTCAGGAAAGACCTGGATCTCTACACTATGCTACATTTGTGGTTGTGTGAACATGAGCAAGTCCTTTAACTTTTTAAGCCTCGGTTTCTTAATCTGTAAAATGGGGATAGTCATAGTACTTACTTCACAGGATGGGAGAAGGGATTAAATGAGATAATTTTATAATGTACTTTACAAACATTAAAAGTTTGTAGGAATGCCAGTTAATATTATGTCCTTGAATATGTGTTCTAGTCAGCTAGTTAGGCAACAGCATAAAATTAAACTTTGATTTAAATTTGTGTCCTGAAGGTAGATAGGGAACTAGGGAAATTGTGCCTCAATCCTCACTTTCTGTAAGCTAGTATTCTTCCTCTTGTTTTTCAGTCCTGTCCAGCTCTTTGTGACCCCATTTGGGGTTTTCTTGGCAGAGATACTGGAGTGGTTTACCATTTCCTTTTCCATCTCATTTAACAGATGGGGAAACAGAGGTAAATAGAGTTAAGTGACTTGCCCAGGTTCTCACAGCTTGTAAGTGTCTGAGGTCAGATTTGAACTTGGGGAGATGAATCTTCCTGACTCTAGGTACTCCACTGCACCACTTAGCTGCACTCTTTCTACATAAGAGCAGTTTGGAAGTAGTAGGAACTAAGAGGAGATTTAGGTTCAAATCCCACTGCTGACGCTTATTGACTCTGTGACCCTGCACACATCATTTAACTTCTCAAACTTTCAGTTTCTTCATCTGTAAAACAGGGATGACAATACTTCATTATTTTCCAGGGTTGTTCTGAGGAGCGTGCTTTGTAGCCCCTAAAGCCTAGTGTAGATGTGGGTTGTTGTTATTATCAGATGGGCCCTCGGGACTCGTGGTTGCAGTTCGTGGTTTCCAAAACTTGACACCAGGAAGTGACCCTTGGTGGGCAGCAGTAGATGAAACACTTGCCACAGGACTTTGGACATGGTCGAATTTTAGTTAAATGTCTCCTATTGGACAGTTGTCAGAATGGGGAAGAAAAGAGATATCTGGGCCAAAAGCACTTTAAAAAATCACTCCAAATAAAAGAAAATTAAAGTGATGGTTGAACATTGCCTCAGCAATGGCCCTGGCTGATGGCTAGTAGAGGACCCTTGTAAACCCAAGGTGTTTAATCTCTCAGAAGTTAGAGACCCCAAGAGGGATGTGAGTACAAGAAAAAATAAAGAAGTGAGTGGATAGGCAAAGCACTCTTGCACACAAATGTTTATAAGTGATGATAATAAGCAGAATACCTTATGTTTTGTGGCACTTTTAATTGTTCAGAGTTTTGTTCATTATCTTTGTTTATCCCCACAAAAAATCTGCATGGTACAAAGGACTGTATTAGCTACTAATGACAACTAATATTCATTGTCTCTGGGTTCTAGTCTGTTAACTAAGAAGAATGTGAATTCTCTGTGTATCAGAATAGGTCTGTTGAAGCTTGTCTATATGTATGAAGGGATGTCACTTCTATTTAATTTGATGTGATTTTCAATCAAATCTTTTCTTAATCTGGTTCTGAGTCCAAGAATGGTACATAGATATGGCCTTAGACAAATTCATTAATCAATTCAACAAGCATATATTCAGACCCTACTTTGTGCCAGGCAATAAAGCCACAAATAAAAAACAAAAACATGACAACTCTCTGCTCTTGTTTACTTTTTAATGAGAGAGATGCAAGCATATACAAGGTGTTGTTGTACAGTCCTGTCTGAGTCTTCGTGACTCCTTTTGAAGTTTTCTTGGCAAAGATACTGGAGCAGTTTGCCATTTCTAGCTCATTTTACAGATGAGGAAACTGAGACAAACAGGGTTAAGCAACTTGCCCAGGATCACATAGCTATTAAATGCCTGAGGCCAGATTTGAACTAAGAAAGATGAGTCTTTCTGACTCTGGACCTGGAAATCTGTCCACCGTGCCACCTACCTGCTCCATGTACAAATTAAGTACATTCAAAATACATACAAAGCAATAATCTCCAAGGCCCCCCTTCTGTCTCTAGCATGGGATGATCCTACAATTCAACATGTCTTGTTTTTGATAAATGATCTCTTGCTAATTAAAGTCAACGACATCAAAAGATACGCCTTTTGAAGTTCAGTATTTTCTATATCAAACTATCTCGGTAGAAGATTTGTGAAGTGTTTTTGTTTTGTTTTGATTTTTGTACAACTATACATACATACACACACACACACATATATATGTATATATATATATATATATACACACACACATATATATATATAATTTTATGGAAAGGAATAATTGGATAGGCAAGATGAAATGGAAAGTCCTGGTAAAAACAGTAAAAAACAAGTATTCCAAAAGACTAAAAGTGTTTGATAATTTTTAACATTATTTTGAAACTTGCTTTGTGAGGGGCAAGGGAGGTAAATATAACAATGATATATGCATATAAATACTGAGTTTCCTTTATTCTCATATTCTTTTCTCAGTTCCTTTTACACAGTAGACACAGTATTTATAGAAATAAATATGTGTAGAATTGAATTGAGGTCTCTGTGATATGGCTGAGCAGCAAGTAATCTTTATATGTGGAGAAAGCTATGTAGCCAGCAGCAGGATTCCTATCAGTACTAAAAAAAGATTTCTGGGAGGTTAGGTCAGCTCTAAAGTAAGTCAAGATTTAGTTCTCTTACTCTTTTTCCTCACCGCCCTTCTCCCTCTCCTCCTCTTCTTCCTTCTCTTCTACTATAAGAAATTGCTGATTTTGAAACCAGAGGTTCTGGATTCAAATCTTAGCTCTACTACTTCCTATCTCTGTGACCTTAGGAAATTCATCTCTTTGAACCTCAGTTTCCTCATCTATAAATTGAGAGGTCTTGACAAGATGATTTCAAGACTCCCTCCAGCTCTAAATCACATGATCTCACCTTTTTTTTTTTTTTAGCAAAGACTCACCCAGCTGACACCAAAACTCAACTCTGCTCCAGCCTCCTGGGAGCTTATAGTCCACAGTCCTAGTGGGAAAGCATATGCAAGAATTATACACAACCAAACATGAAAGACACACCTTTTTAAAACACACACACACACACACACACACACACACACAGTAACCCTGTATAAAGTGGAAGGGAAAGTTTATTAGAAAAAGCAGATTAGTCAGGAGGGAGAGAGTCACTGGCATTCTCTGCTCAGTTAGAGTAGGCCAAGGAAAATTAGGCTGCTGAGATAGAACAAGAAACAAGAAAGTTGGGGAGGGGAAGGCATCATCTAGAGAAGGAGCTGTTCACCCACAATGGTAAGTTCTGCCAACATTTAATTAGCCACTTTTATTAAGTGACCGAATCGCCTTCATTTTCTGGGTGTTTCACTCCTTTCACTGAAGGAAAAATGGCAGGAGTCTGTGTCTTTTGGCTTCAACGACAGTGTTTTGGGATTCCCTTGTTTAACAAGGCAGAAGTTTCAATTAAAATCATTCCCTGTCATGTATTTTTGGTTAGCTGTACAGTATGGCATGGTTTAGGCATATTTTTAGTAGAAAAAAGAAAATAAAGCAAAATCATAGAATCACAGGATTGTAAAGTTGGAAGGAACTTCAGTGGTATCCAGGCTAGCCCATATCTGACAAAGAATGCCCATTACAACATACCCCCAAGGAGGCCATTTAGCTTTTGCTTTACGCCCTCCAATTAGGAGGAATTCACTCCCTCCCAAGCTAGCCCATTCCATTTCTAGCTCTGTATTTGGTAGTCCTTATGCTAAGAGACTGCAGTTATCTCTATTGCTGCTCCTTCAAATTCCCTAATCTCCCAATTTCTCAGTCTCTTTATATCTCATGAAATGCTCCTTCACTCACCCTTAGCATATGTATATATATGTATATGTATGTGTATGTATATATGGTTTATATCCTGCACCTTACCACTACCCATAAATGTCCCACTTCCTTAATAAAATATTAATAGCTGGCATTTATATAGCACCTACTATGTACCAGGCACTATGCGAAGCACTTTACAAATGCTATCTCATTTGATCCTCACAAAAACCCTGGGAAGTAGGTGCTATTATTATCCCCATTTTACGGATGCGGAAATTGAAGCAAATAGAGGTTAAGTGACTTGCCTGGGATCACTCAGCTAGTAAGTGTCTGAGGTCAGATTTGAACATACATCTTCCTGATCCAGACCTGTGGAATGCCTGTTTCCAGCTGCTTGGCATTCTTCCATCTGAACACAAACTCCTATCATTCCATCTTTTCCTATGTCACAAGCTAAAACCTATTTGCCTCTTTCACTGGGTCCTCAAATCTCTCTATTTTATTACTTTGTCAGGCCATTGACTCTGCTCTGACTTTACTGCCTTTTTGATCTTAATCCTATGGTTAGACAATTAACTCTATGATGTCATTTACTCTAGAATCCTTTCCCCCCTATACTATCAAACTCATTCCTTGGCAGACTTCAGTCCTAAATGTCTCCATGATCTACCTTCTCCACTCGCACTTACTTGTTACAAAATGGAGATGGAGAAGGCCAGACAACTGTGCTGAAGAGGTACGTCATAAATTCAACACCCAACTTCAACAGGGCCTCATACATGGTAATATTCTTATTTCTCTCTACTTGATCCCCTATAGAACACCCCCCAGAAATTATTCCAAGCTTTCTTGTCTCTCTTCAAGCCTCCAACATGTCTATCTCACTTCCCTTTCTTAGCTGAGGACCTAGTCTCTTAATTTACTGAGAAAATGAAATGTGAGCTCATTCTTCTCTTCATTCTGACCCTCCAGTACACTATCCTTCTCCTTGTCTTCCTTTTTCCCAGTCTTGACAATGGAGTACTCCTCTTTGTTGCCAAGGCCAATTTTTCTACGTGCCCTCTTGATCCTTTCCTCTCCTGTCTTCTCTAGCAGATTGTCATCTTAATTATCTCCTCCAAACCTAATTTTCAGTCTCTTCCTATTTACTGGTCTCTTCCTTACTGTCTTCAAACATGTCCAAACTCCTCCATCCTTAAAAAATAAAACGTAATTTAAAAAGCCCTTCTCTGTACCCTACTGTTTCCTTAAGGTACAATCTTACACTTTTTCTGTTTTGCAACCAAACTCCTGGGAAAAGATGTCTACCCTTATTGTCTACACTTCCTTTCTCTCCTCAGCCCTTTGTAGTCTAGCATCCAGTGGTGTCTACTCAACTGAAACTTCTCTCTCCAAAATTCCCAATAATCTCTTAATTGAAAGAGCTAATGGCTTTCTGTCCTTCTTCATGCTTCTTGACCCACACGCTACCTTTGACATTGTAGACAGCCCTCTCATCTTGGATACTCTCTCCCTTCTGAGTGCATGTGATTGCTTTCTCCTCATTCTGCTCCTACTTGTCCGACCACACCTTTACTGATTGATCATCAGTTTCACTCTCCTTAACTGTTGGAGTTGGTTCTCCAAAGCTCCTTCCTGGGCCTTTTTCTTTTCTCTTTCTTCCTGGATAATCTCATCTTGCTCCCCTGGGCGTGATTAGCTGCTATCTCTACGGAAATGACACAAATCTATAGAAACATCTCCAGGCTTTCCCCTCAGTTTCCCTCAATAAGTGAAGCACAACTATTGCTGGAAATGTCAATGTCAATGTACCCAAACATCTCAAATTCACCAAGTCCAAAACTGAACTTATTATCTTACCCCACCTAACCAAGCACACCTCTCTTCCAAACTTGCCTATTTCTATCAAAAACCCCACTCTTCTTCCAGTATCTCAAGTTGGTAGACTTTAAGTTGTCTTGGATTCATCACCTGTCTCATCTTACCCCTTTCTCTCTACTCCCGCATCCACCATCTGAGCTCACATCTTCATCACCTCATCTGGATTGTTGCTCCCTAATTGGCCACCCCACTCCAATCCATTGTCCATATAGTTGCCAAAGTGATTTTCCTTAAACAGCAATCTAATCATGTTACTCTCCTACTCACTGAATTCCAGTTTTAAACTTCTTGTTGTCGCCGGGATGAAACGTGAATTCTACTCTTTAGCTTTAAGAGCTAAACAATTTAGCCCAAACCTACCTTTCCAGTCTTGTTGAACATAACTCTTCCCACACTAGTCATCTGACCAGCAACATAGCCTTCATTATGCATCTACTATGTGCCAAGCTCTGTGTTAATGTTGGGGATACAAAGAAAAGGCAAACAAAACAAAACAATCCCTGCTCTATGCAATTCAGTCAAGGGGGCATCTTTTCTGTTCATAACACACAACACTCCATCTCCTGACTTTTTGTTTTTCAAACTGCCTATTCTCTACAACGTTCTCATCTCCTCATTTCTGCCACTTCCACCTCACATACTGCTTCGCTTCCTCCAAGATACGTCTCAGTTACCATGTTCTGAATAAAGCCTTTTCCGACCCGCACAAGGGCTTCCTCCCAAATTACTTTGTATTTAACTAGTGTGTATTTCTTTATATTTCTCTTGTGTATACTGATATATGCACTTCCTGTCTCTTTCTTTAGAATGTAAGTTCCTTGAGAGTAGGGACTATTTCATTCTTTGTATTTGCATTCTCAGCACCTAACACATTATCTGGCTCATAGTACATTTAGGTCCTGATCAGTGCAAATAATGAATCACTTGAAATGATCCATATATTCACATTCACACTATTAGAAGTTGTGATTAGGTAAATTTAGTAATTTATTATATTCCATTGGAAATATGTAATGTGAACTAGAATATATATATATATATATATGTGTGTGTGTGTGTGTGTGTGTGTATGTATATATATATATATATATAGTCTATATATATAAATAATAAATGCTTGTCAATTGATTGATTGGTAGATGGATGGAATTTTAGGACAGATTTCCTAATGTCAATCCTGAATTTTCTTCTTTGTATCTTCCTTCCAAATCTCTGACTGAGAAAGTGAGTAGGAGTGGGATGACCACTTAACCTGATCTCTGGGTCATGTCTGCTTTACAGCAGAGAGGACTTAATCACCTGAACTTCAATCCTGGGGTGTGAGTTCAATAAAATGACAGTTATATAATTCCAGGGGACCAAAACAGGGAGATAGCAAAGTGAGTTCAGACTCTTCCTTTAATCATGTGCCCTCTGTCCCACTTTCTAGCTGGAGTGATCACTGGGCATGTCCCTGAAAGGTCTATGCCTCATCAAACTCAAGGAAAGGAAAGTTTGCAGGTCACTCTTAATGAATGCAGTGGCTCAGGAGTTGCATTTTAGAAGCAAAGCAACAGGATGTAGATTTCCCTTTTCCTTATTCCCTGCACTACAGCAGATATCTTGATGGTTTGCAGAGCCCAGTGACGCTTAGACACAGCACACTTTGCAACACTCCAGCCAAAAGTTTGGTGCTGTATTAATTGGCTTCAATGAAAACACTGTCTTCCCCTTACGCTGTTTGAATAGTGCTTGTTGAATCATCATCCTGAGTCAAGTGTTGTTAATTCAAGAATCAAAATGCCTTTTGTGCATATCAGATAAACGTTGCCATAGCAAGTGTAGCATAAACAGATATGTTCAAGTCACAACAACCTATAGAAGCCGGCAGGCAAAAAGAAGCAAGTTAAGCGTTCACAGAAACATTAGTGTTGCAATAAACTATATCGTCTATGCCTGGGTGTCCGACAGCATGAAAGGCCTCCTTATGAATGGAACCCGGAGATGAAATGATCGCCTTGGCGTAGCCACTCTCCTTCTTACGTTTATCAAATTTGAGCAGCCAAAAAAACATCTGGCTTTAATCGTGATAGAAACTGGAGGATTTTTGGCTGCTCCCTGGTTCTGCATACTTTCCGTCCTCTTTATCAGGGCCTTTGTCAGTGACTTGATGAAGTTAAATAGGCTGCACTTGATTCTACTAACATAAGAAAAATTGTGGTATCTCCCCTTGCTACCCCTCCCCCCCCAAATGCTCAAAATGAGTTTAAATTGAGTTGGTTTGGATCATGTGCCCCTGCCTGCAGAGAATTTAAGGGGGAAAGCGAATGGGGCTAGGTTCTCATAAAGCCCCATTTGAGAAAACCACCACTCTCTTTCAACAATCCAAGTGTGCTCTCCTTAAGCCGTGAGGATGATGTCATTCGACTAATATCCAGCCTTTGCTGAGTTGATTGCAGCCGGAAAAAAAAGAGGCCCAAGATTAAAATGAGTTTGCCGGGGCTCTTCATGTGAGCCCTCCCCAGAGAACCATGTCAATCTCACCAACCCTCTGCTGGTCCTGTTGCTGTTGTCTGCCCCAACTGGCAATCACTGCGCAGAAAATGACAGGGCCCAAGTGAAGATGGAGATTGAATTCACACCTCATCACATCCCATAAAGGACAATTTTTCAAGGTCAGCGTTTAGGTGAATGAAGGCAACAGCACTTGGCAGAGGGCCTTTCTGCTTGCAACTCTGAATCCTGCATACAGCTGCTGCTCTTTATGTGGGATGGAACGCCTGCCTGACAAAAAGACAAAACCCAAATGTTCTAACGGGTGTGGCTGGCGGGTTTGGGTGCATATTGTATTTGTTAAAAGATGCCCTCATGACGTCTGAATAGAGAAAAATTAAAACAGGGATGGCAAATACATTGGTGACAAGAAAATAAGCTTAGAGAGGGCATAATTATTTTCATCTGGGTACAAGGAAGCTTCATTTGTAATTTACCTAAATGTCAATGCAGGGCATGCCAACAAAGTGATCCCTTGAGGCTGTTGGGCCTGTTATAAGAGCAGCCGTCTATGGCAGGTAAGACAGATTGACCGGTTTCTGTGAAGGAGACTAACTAATTTTTGTCATCATATCATGGGATTTGAGCACTAGAAGGGACCTTGAGGATCATTTTATCCAGTCCACTCATTTTTACAGATGAAGAAACAGAGAGGGGAAATGATTAATGTAGAAGGGACCTTACAGGTGATCTCATCATCCCCCTCATTTTACAAATGAGGCTGAGTGAAGCGTTGATGTTCAATTGTTATCAGACTTTTTAACCCCATTTGGGGTTTTCTTGGCAGAGATACTGGAGTGGTTTGCCATTTCCTTCTCCAGCTCATTTTACAGATGAGGAAACTGAGGCAAACAGGGTTAAGTGACTTGCCCTGGGTCCCACAGCTACTAAGTATCTAAGGCCAGAATTGAACTCAGGAAGATGAATTTTCCTGACTCCAGGCCCAGCACTCTATCCACTGTGCCACCTGCCTGCCCCTGAGTAAAGTAACTTGACTCATTAGCTACCTTATCCTTTCTGGATATAATCTTCCCTTTGGGTTTTCATAACTCTCATTTCTCTTAGTTCTCCTCCTACTTGTCTGAGCACTCCTTCTCCATCTCCCTTTCTAGTTACTCATCTACAATGTGCCCCCAGCTGTGGAGTATACCCCAAGATTCTGTCTTAGGCTTGTTTTCTTCATTCTCTTCACTCTTTCTTGGTAACATCATTAGCTCTCGTAAGTTTTTAACTATCATCTCTACACAGATGACTCACAAATCTATATATCCAAGCCCTGGTCCCTACCCTAACTTTCAGTGCTGCATCGCCAACTGCCTGTGGAACATTTCAAAGCTGATATCATGAAGACATCTTAAACTCAACATGCCCGAAAACAAGCTCTTTATCTTTCCCCCCAAGCCTTCCCCTCTTTTCTTCCCTATTTCTGTTGAAAGTACCACTATCCAGTCTTCCAGGTTTGTAAGCTGGCATTATCCTGGACTCTTCACTCTCCCTCACTCCCATATCTAATCAGGTGCCAGATCTTGTTGTCTAGAACTTCACAATATCTCTCACATCCATCCCCTTCTCTACATTCAAAAAACTATCACCTTAGTTCATATTCCCATCATCTTTACCCCAGATTATAGCAAAAACATCCTAATCAATCTCTCTCCACTCCCTATATAGCTACCAAAATTGATTTTCCTTAAGCATAAATCTTACCATATCACTCCCCTACCCAGTCAACACCAATGACTTCCCATTGCCTCCAGAGTAAAATATAAACTCTGTTTAGCTTTTGAAGTGCTAAACAACCTACCTCCAACCTATATGTGTAGGTTCATTGAACATTCCTCTTCCTCCTGTACTCTGATGCAGGCAAATTGGCCAGTACTCCATCTCTCACTTTTATGACTTTGTCTTGGTATAAGGCCTGAGATGCACTTACCTCCAACTCAAAGAATCCAATATTTTTAACATTTGTTTTTAAAACTTTGAGTTCCAAATTCTCTCCCTTTCTACCCCCACCCTCCCACATTGAGAAGGCAAGCAATTCCATATAGGTTATATATGTGTAGTCATGCAAAACATATCCATAATAGTCATGTTGTGAAGGAAAACATAGACAAAAACAACTCAAGAAAAATAAAGCAAGTGAAAAAAAAGTTTCTTCAATCTGTGTTCAGACACCATCACTTCTTTCGCTGGGGATGGATGGCATTTTTCATCCTAAGTCCTTCAGAATTGTCTTGGGATCATTGTGTTGCTGAGAATAGCTAAGTTATTCACAGCTGATCATCTCACAATATTGCTGTTACTTTGTACCCAGTATGTTTCACTTTGCATCAACCCATGTAAGTCTTTCTAGGTTTTTCTGAGAGCATCCTGCTCATCATTTCTTCCGGTACAATAGTATTCCATCATATTTACATATCACAACTTATTCAGCTATTCCTTAATTGATGTGCAAATCCCTTTCTTCTTAAAGAGGAATTTTAAGTGTCATTTCCTGCATTTAGTCTTTCTTGATCCCTTCAGCTACTAGCTCCTGTCCTCCCAAAATCTCCAGATTTAAGTACTTGAAGTAAATTTGTATTTGTTTAATATTTGTGCTGTATATATTTATATACTTATTTTCTCTTCCTTTAGAACATAAGCTTGTGAGTAGGGATTGTCTGATTCTTTGTATTTATATCCCCAGTGCCTGAAACAGTTTCTGATACATGCACTTAACACTGTGCCCAGCACATAGTAGGCACTTAATGTTTGTTGACAAAATGAGTGCTTAATAAATGCACATTGACTGATTAATTGATTGTCCAAAGTTACAGAGGCTATTTAGTGGCACAGCAGGGATTTGAAGCCAGGTCTTCTGATTTCAAATCCAGTATTTTTTCTACTGCAGCACAACTCCTTGTCATTTCTAAGTGGTAACTTATTCTAGCTTGTGGAAATATCTTGATTATGGCCCACATGGAATTAATAGTGATTTATTCCAGATTCATTTTTTGTTGCATATTATACCAGTGGGTTCACCCAATTTTATGTACAAAGCATTTTATATTCTGATTTGTTCTATCAAATGGGCCTAAAGTCTCTTTTGACCAAGAAGACCTACCATTTTCCCACTTGCCCCAGAAGTTTCATGAAGATATCTTGAAACTTAGTCTGAAAAATTTGGTCTTCCTCCAGATCCAAGAAAGAGCTGTGGTGTAGTTTATGAGGGCCAAAATGTTAACTATAATGATTTCCTTCAGTCCTGATTATCTTTATATTTAGGAGAACAGTCCAAATTCCACTCTCTTTCTGTATTCCTCCATGTGGCCTTGATCAAAGCAAGTTGGAATTCACGAAACCTGGACATTTCTCCCTGATTCTGTACCACTTAGCATCTGTACCACTGAACAATAGAACACAGACAAAGGAAGAATTCTTTTTCTTTTTTCTTTTTTTCTTTCAGTGAAATAGTATTGTGTAGTGCATACACTCATGGGAACATATCAGCAACCATTTTTATCCTTGGGGCCATTTGCCAATTCACTTCCTGTAATCCACTGACATCTACCTATAATTAGAAATTTTTTGTCTCTGACTTTCTCTCTCTGTGTCTTTCTCTTTCTCTTCCTCTCCCTCTTCTCTCTCCCTCTTTCTCTCTTTTTCTGTCTTTCAGACACACACGCACACACACACACACACATACACATACACATACACTCACACACACTGAGCAACAATACTTCTCTCTCTGTCTACCACCACCTCTTCCTTCTGTCCACCATCTTTCAGGGGAGAAACATGGCTAAACTCATAAACAGAAGTGAGAAAAACCCAGCTTATTTTTTGTGATTCCAAATTATACTCATATGTTAGTTGCTAATAATAATATTATAGGTAGAGCTTGACAACTAACATTCAGAGATCAGGGGAGACAAATACAGTGTAGTAGATCTCATAAGAATTAAGTCAATAAATTAATCTAAGAGTCAATGAGCATTTATTAAGGTCACATTATATGTCAGCCACTCTTCTAGGTGCTGTGGATTTAAGAACACAAGAAAAACAGTTTCTAAGCTTAAGGGCCTTTGATAAGAATGCTGTCTATGTCTTTCTCCAAAGTTGTGACAAAAGTAGAATGTAAACTCAGTGAGGGTAAGGATTGTTGAATTATGAGTTTATCCCTGTTTCACAGTAGACCTGTAAGAACCATTTGTTGAATGAATAAGTGTTAAATAGGAGAAAGCCAAGCACTCACCCCAGTGACACTTCACAGAGTACCTTATGCCAACTTGACATTGAACAGTTAATGACTACTCTTTGAATTGTGATTGATTCAGTAGAAATATATATAATGTTTTACCGTTTAGTGTGAAAAAAAATCAACTTCCCAAGTTTGGGAATGGGAGTTATGTACCAGTTTGAGAAAGATCTGAAGGTTTCAGTGAACTTCAAGCTCAACATGTGTCAGTAGTTTGATGGGACAGCTGAAAATGTAATCTCAGATGGCATTAAAAGGCTTAACTTCCAGAAATGAGGAGGCAACAATCCTTCTATAGTCTGCCCTCATCAGACCTTACCTGAATTACTGTCTTTAGTTTAGGGCACCACAGTTTAAGAATCGATAAATTGATATAGTAGAAACTATTGAGAGAAGAGCAAAAGGGGTGGTGAATGAGATTGAATCAAAATCATATGATTATTGGTTAAAGGTACTAGAGCTGCTTTTAGCTTGGATTTGAGAGGACTTGATGACCTAACAGCTGTGTTCAAGTATTGGAAGACCTATTCAAAAGGCAGAAACAGGAGCAATTAGTGGAAATTGCAAAGAAGCTTGATTTCAGGAAAAATGAACAAGTAGAGTTGTCTGAAAGTGGCATGAGTTACCCTGAGAGGCAGTGAATTTCCATGGGTTGTTGAACAATTGTTGGATAACCATGTATTAAGTATGGAAAAGTGGGTATCCTATTGGATATGTGTTGATCTTGATGGCCACTGAGGTCCTTTCTAACTTTCAGATTTAAGATTGTAATTCTGAGGCTAAACATCTGATCAGTTCAAATCCCTCAAATTTACTGTCAGTTAGGCCATATCTTCATTTCCACAAGAATAGGATAAGAGTCTTGATCACAGCATTTGTTATAATGTAGGTCAACCTGATCCATCATTTTAATAAACCCTTTAAAGGGTATCCATTTTTTAAAAGGGGAAAAATAAATGTAAGGGCTTACATTTAATTGGGAGAAGATAAACATATACACATATAGACATAAACACAATTGATGAGATACTTTTTTGTGGGGGTAGGGAGGCATTGATACCTGGGAGGTTCAAGACAGTCCTTACGTAGAAGGGGACATTTGAATTGAGTCTGAAGGAAAGTAGGAGTTCTGAGAGGAAGAAGTAAGGAGCAAATGAATTCTAAGCATGGGAGGCAGAGGCAGTTTGTGCAAAGGCATGGAGTGTCATATATGAGGAAAAATAAGATTGCTGTTTTGGCTGGACCATAGAATGTGTGAAATGGAGTGAGATGACAAGTGGTCTGAATTCTATTCCTATTTCTATTAGTTACTAGCTATGTGATCTTGGGTGAATCATTTCATCTCTGGAGGCAGAGTGAGGAGGAAGCATTTGTGTTTTGATACAAAGTTTTAATACACATTAGGGGATACAAGGACAAAAATGAAATAATAATCCCTTCCTTCAAAGAGCTTACATTCTACTGGTGTATGCAACATGTATTCAGACAAGTAAATATAAAATATAAATACAGTTTTATGGAATGATTTCATCAGGGAGCTAGCACCAATAATTGGGGAGATGAAGAGAAGCTTTATCTAGGTCGGGAGGTGACACTGAGCTGAACTTTAAAGGAAATGGAATTCTAAAAAGCGAATGAGAAGAGAGAGATAATTTCAGATAAAGAGGAGCCACTTACACAAAGATATGGGGGCAAGAGATAGGTCATCACGTAAGAGAAATAGTCCAGTTTGACTGAAACAAGGTTTGGTATAAAGGGAAGTAATAGGAAATAAGATGGAAAGGTAGGTGGGAGCCATATTGTGGAGGGCCTCAAATGCTAGACTCAGGATGTTGGGTTGTGGTATTTGAGAATAGGGTCAGGGACACCTATATTGCTACTTTTTTACTTCCCAGTGGAATGGGGAATGGAAAATTAGATTCTTTAATTTAGGTTTTGAAATTTTTAATTAAGTGCTTAACAGCCAAAGTATCTCTGAAAGTTACAAAGTTTCATTTGGCACAGAGGGACTCCCTCAGACACCTTTTCAAACATTTAGTCAAGATATTGGGCTGAATACCTCAGAAAAATAAACTTCCTCCTGGGAGTTTTGGGTTGGAAAAGTTAGAGAATTTCCTAAATGCTACATCGCATAGCAGAAAGAGCATTGAATTTGAGAGTTAGAAGACCTGGGTTGAATCTTGTCTCTTCTGGTTGCTATTTGTATAATCACAAGACAATTGCCTCTTCTGTACCTCAGTTTCCTCACCCAGAAAATGAAGGATGGGGACTAGATGACCCTGAAAGTCCCTTCCAATTCTAACAGTCTATGATTTGGGGTTAAAATGTGGGAACATATAGTCACCTACAGAAAAATAACCTTGTAGATGAGTTAATAGAGAGGTGTACGAAGGGTATAAATAGGTCATAGCAAGATACTAATGATAACTTGCAGACAAGGAGCACCATGAGAGACAGCATGCAGGAAAAAGTATGAACAGAAAAGATGATGAGGTAGTCATGTGGCAAGAGTGAGGGACAACAGATGGGCAGCCTGAATGGTTCTCTGGTATTTACCAAATGTTACAAGACCTAGAGGAAGGGCTTCCAGCAGCTTGGGTGGACCCCCTATGGAGAATTCATGAGAAGACATAGACAAGAGTTGCACAGGATGAGAAAGCACAGATACATTTTGGTTCATGTCGATGGAGGGTACACCCATGTAGATGAGACCGTATATCCATTGAAGTGTTGAAGTACCTACTGAAACAAATGGCTGTCATAGACCTCATACACTCATAGAGCTGAAAGAGAGCACTGATATTATTTAGTTCATTTTCGTCTCTTCTTCTTCCCCTCCCCATTTTACACTTGAGGAAATCGAGACAATGAAATTGTTTGATGAATGGGCAGGTTTAATTCCTGTTAGCTTTTTGTCTCTCTGAATAGATGTTTTCAGTTTTGTTTCTGATTCTTGGTTATTCCATGTTGTATTGAAACCCATTTGCTTGAGCATTATGAAAATCCCTCTGATCCCTGCTCCTCTGTAGGGTACCATAATTTAATCTAGTTGGTGGCAGCAGAAACTTGAAACTACAGCCAGCCACGAAGGGCAGGGGTTTCAAACATATGGCCTATGTGCTGGATCCTCATCCTTTCCCCTCCATGAGTTATTTTAATCCTGGTTGCCAACCTGCAAAATGCTTAAATCTCGATGCAGCCCGCCAACCTATTACCAATTCCTCCTCTTTCCCTGTGCCTGCCAGACCGTCTGTCCTCTCGCTCCGCTAAGTCCGCAAGTCATAACAGAGCCCCCCGGAGACTGGTAAAGGCCTGGGAGCTGCTGATTCTACTCAGGAACCAAGCATGGGAGTGTAGGCTGGTGGAACTGGGAGCGCCAGTTCCAACAAAGCTTTGTTTTCCTCTCCACCTTAAATCGGTTGGCATGCCTAGCTTGAGAGCCCCTGGATTTGGCTCTCCATTGTACTGGTGTTCCTCTGTGTGCTGGGCTATGCTGTGCTAGGCTGCTGTTACAGTCGTGGAGTGACCTGGACATCTAAGGGAAAAAACAGATGTCCCAATAAATTTTTGTCAAAATGTAATTACCTTGGGATTAGAAAACCACATGGGGGTGGGGTGGGAGAGGAACAGATGTATTACCTTCAAAAATGCAGCCATTATTTTGCAGAAGTTTTAAATAATGGAAAGATTCAGATAGAATAGAATTATTATTATTTTTGAATCTTCCTTTTATTTCATTTCTGGGCTTTTTTTTTTAATCAGATGGGAACCCCTGAAATTCAGTTTCCACTAATGGTGTTCAGAGCAGGAGGGCATGTTGCACAAAAAGTATCATCCTGAGTGCTTTTTCATAAATAAATCTAGGGAAATATGACAAGCTATCTTCCCCTCAGGAACCTGGCCAAGTCTCTTCTTCCTCTCCAGCCAATAAAACATGATAAACTATGGATTTCCTCAGTAACCATAAAATTTCTCTATTTTCATGATTTGAACTGTTAGGTACAGGTCAATGCAGTCCAGAAAACAGGGACTTTTCAGAGGAAAACAGAGCTTGTGGGTTTGACTTTTTCCCTGCTTTTTTTTGGGGGTGGAGAGGGCAAAGGTGAGTAAGTGGGTGAATGGTAAGCAGGAGTGTGCTGATAAATGTTTAACAACTATATTTCTGGGGGAAAAAAAAGGATGAGAAACACTTTAAAATTTTAACACTTTGAAAAATTATAGACAGTCAACAAAACAATAAATGAAGCCCTGATTTATAATCTGGGTGTAAATGCTTACACTGAAAATTTAATGTTCGGTTCGGTGGAGAGGTTGGTTCGAGCTGGCTCCAGCACACCCCTGGTGGGAATGGTGCTCCTCTAGCTTCATAGCTAGCTAGTTATTTAAGATTGCTCAATGGGAGACTTTTGAGAAGTGGAGGGGAGGGGCTCTTAAATCTAATGGGCGAATATCAAAATCCAAAGGGCTAGGGTGGAAGAAGCTGGCCTCAGATTGATAACCATAAGTGA
This sequence comes from Phascolarctos cinereus, assembly GCF_003287225.1. Classification (NCBI taxonomy): domain Eukaryota; kingdom Metazoa; phylum Chordata; class Mammalia; order Diprotodontia; family Phascolarctidae; genus Phascolarctos; species Phascolarctos cinereus. The sequence goes on from NW_027555847.1 coordinate 110,036,046, forward strand.
CACTGAGAAAGAAGGTGAGTCACAGTTTAACAAGGGCTTGTCAGGGTTGGTTTGGGAACATTTCTAGCTGGAGGCAGGGGCAGACTGAAGGCCTCTGTGAGGTCCCTTCTTTCTCTGGGATTATGTGGTTTCTGTTTACATTTGTCAGGCTTTTACTTGAATGGAGGAGGATTTAGCCCTGGGAATATGTAAAGCATTGTTACTCAGAATGATAAGGCAGTGTAGAGAAGGTCATTATGACTGGGCCCCAAATTAGATCAGGAAGATAATAAGGCCCAGTAAATCTTTCTGCTCAGCCTGATCCTGCAGAAGCCCATGAAAATCTGCACCATGAGGGCAGAGGCCTTGTCTCCACTATCTTTTTATCTTGCCCAGAAGAGTTTTACTGATTGGTTCACGGTTATGATTTAGATTAGATTAGAAACTCCTTAAAGGCAAACTCCTTTGCCTCTTTTTGTATCCCTAGCAGAGCGCCTGGCCCAGAGTAAGCATTTAATAAATGTTTGCAGATTGATTTCATCTATGGAAGGAACTTCTGGAAAAGAAATTCCTCCCCCATGCATATCACAACTTGTCTGTAACTTCAAGGCTCAGGGAATTTACCAGCTCTCCTCTCCTCCCTCCCTCCTTCCCCTACCTCTACCCTTCCCACTAAGTGACTTGCTTAGTTAAAATTAGTATGTATTAGAGGCAGTACTTGAACTGGAGCAGCTAGCTGGCATGTTGGATAGAGTGCCAGCCTGGAGTCAGGAAGACCTGAGTTCAAATTTGGCCTCAGATACTTACTAGCTTTGTGACCCTGGGCAAGTCACTTCACCCAGTTTGCTTCAGTTTCTTTATTTGTAAAATAAGCTGGAGAAGGAACTGGCAAACCACTCCAGTATCTTTGCCGAGAAAACTCCAAATGGGGTCATGAAGAGTTGGACATGACTGAAAAATAACTGAACATTTGAACCTAGGTTTTCCTGACTCCAATGTTGGCTCCTACTCAAACTATTAAACAAGGCTGTCTCTCAGCTTTGCAGACAGCTGGGGCTTAATAAGTGGGTGTTGAGTGAATGAATAGCCATTTTATAGGGAAAGGATTCATGGCTCTCTTCCTCTTTGCTAATATTTCTAACTTAGTTGACCCAAGGATCTGTGATTTCATCTGTTTCACTGTTTCCTTCATCAGTAAGTGTTATAATTCCTCATTACTTTAGTACATTTTTAATGAGTTGCTGTGACTGACAATATCCATTGCCTGTTGGCTAGCTTCAGGGGCGGAATTTCTCTGAAGAAAAGGCTAGCCTTTAGGCACCCACTAGGTCCATTCTTGAAGATTCTCTGCTTTTATAGTACAGCTTGTGCTGGGCTGCATATCCTCTAAAAACCCAGGGTCATCTCTGCTTCAGAAGAAGGCCCTAGAATAGACCATTGGTAGAGGCTGCCAAGCATTCCATGATAATAATGTTAATACCTTATACAATGTGTATAATGTTTTTAGAATTTATTCATTGCCATAGGACATAGCTTTTGGTACCTCTCCAATGCACTTATCGTATAAATGTTGTGCACTGCAGATAGCTGTGTTAACTTCCAGGGCCCCTTTGAGTTCCATGAGCATGAATCTGGGATATCTTCTCTAAACCCTGTATTTTGCTCATAACCTAGAAGTGAGTGCTTAAGAAATGCATATTGTTGTTTATTTCATATACATCATCTTGTTAATGATTTCAGAGATATCATTTCCTTAGATTTGCACATACCTTTTGTCCAAATTGTTCAAAGATGCCTCTCTTCATTTCCTGAACGGTTGTTAAATGTATGTAATCAGCTATAATGTTGAATGTGGATATGTCCTTTAGGGCATGAATGCATATCAGAATCCCCTTGGCTTTAGTTGCCCAGAGAAACGATATGGATCAATGGCTAATCTGATTGAATTTTAGGTCTGTTATGTATGGACTTTAAAGTCAAGAAGATCTGGGTTCAAGTCCCACCTTTGACATTTTGGATCATAGAGTCATAGATTTAGAGCTGGAGGAAACATTAGAAATCATCCAATCCAACACCTTCCTTTTACAGATAAGAAAACTGAGGTACAGAAAGGTCTCAGAAGTAGTGAACGGCAAAGTCAGGGTTTAAACTCAGGTAATCTGACTCCAAATTCAGCTCTTTACATAGTACCATGGTGGTTCACAACTAGCTGCATAACCCTGGGCAAGTCACTAAATTACTCCCTTAACACTCCCCTCTCCTTCCCCCCAATCAGTTTCCACATCTGTAAAATGAGGTTAATAATAGCCATAGCACTTACCTCACAAGATTATTGTAGGGCTCAAATTAGATCATGTATGCACAGTGTCTTGCAAATTTTAAGGCATTATGTAAGTGTCAGCTGTTGAAACTACCGCCATTTAGTTTCAGTTAGGCAGGGTTTATTAAAAGCCCAAGCATATTTTGCCTGGCCCTTTTCTGAATAATCCATAAATTGACATCTATGATAATCCAAAATTTAATCCCATCAGGCAAACCTTGGACATTTAATCCATAGGGTATATTGCTGAGCTTTTTACACTTCAATCATCAAATAATGCCCAAGAGCTCTTTGTGAAACTCCTTTATAAGCTCTCTTAATGCCTTTTTCACAAATGCAGGAAGTTCACCTTCCAAAAGCTGAATGAACTTGAACATGAAAAGGCATGTATTAGGATAAAGTCTTCTCCCTTAGACTGCTAGAGAAGGTTCAGGTCTTGGACAGTCTAGGTAACATTCAATTTTTGAAATTGTTGGGTATGGAGAGACACAGTTTCCCCTCCAGGCTGTTCTTTATGTGGTTGCCCCCTTTTTGGTTCCAATTCTCAAGGCCTTTCTTTTGGCATTAAGTACAGAGAAGACAGAGCCCTTTCCCATGTGAGTCCTCTTGGTACAGAGGTCCTTTTGTTATAAGTAACTGAGAATGGAGAGGCAATGTTGCCCAGTGGGAAGAGCTCTTAACTGAGAAGCACACAACCTAAGTCTGAATCCTGGTTATGAGACTTGTTGCTTCTTTGACCTTGGGCCAGTCATTTTACTTCTGTAGGCCTCAGTTTCCCTAGCTATAAAATGAAGGGCTTATACTAGATAATCTCTAAGGTGCCTTGTAGCTCTGCATCTAGCATCCCATGACTTTTGACACTAGGATCCATTTGGTGGGAACCTGAAGTTCTTTTTCTTGGAGGGATGATTTTCTGGTCAAGAATCATTCTGGACCCTCACTTGTCTCTGGCCATAGAGGGTTGATTAGACTTCGCCTTTATTTGCTAGGAGGAGGAGCAGACGTAGACAAGGACTTGGCTTCATTATTTATGTCTTTGAGTTTTAATGGTTGTAGTAACTCACCTTGGTATATAAAGGGCTTACCTCACAACAAGGATATGAGGTAGTTAAATTATCATCCCAATTTTATAGATTAAGAAAAAACTAAAGAAATGAGAAATGACTTCCCTTCAAAACACATTTAGTACTAGAGCCAGGAAATATGTAGTACTAAAGCCAGAAATAAAATGAAGGTCTCCTGTGTCTAGGTCCAGCACCCTTCCTATTAGGCCATGCTACCTTAATCTGTAATCAGATTGGCTAGCTGTAATGGAAGGCTGCAGCTTACTTAGATACCTCACTGTATTGCCATTGGTTTTCTCCAGGAGCAGGGCAGTGCCCATAATAGCACTGACCCAGACTCATTCAAAAGCAACATGGTGTGATCAGTTAGTTGGGACTGCTTAAGGCCACTGATGGAATGGCCTCAGGAAGAGGGAATTTCTGGAGGGAATTGTCATAGAATCCCAGGATCACAGATTGAAAGCTGAAAGGGAACTTAGAAGCCAACTAGCTTAACTTCATTATTCTATAATTTAGGAAACTGAAGTCAGAGTTGAAGTAATTTGCCCAGGGTCACATAGTAATCTCTGAAAGGCATCAGAAGGCACCCAGCTTTGCTTACTATTTCAGGAACAATCCTGGAAAGTAGAATATGCTTTCCAGACCTTGAGATCTCTAGGTATCTGAACATTTTCCAAAAAAGTTTAGCTGATTTCCTAAATTTCAAGTGATGGAACTGATAAGGGAAGCCTGTTTAGTTTCCTACTAGATTGAAAAGGAAAGCATTTAATAGTAAGTAGCTCCCATTTACATGGCACTTTAAGATTTGCAAAATGTTTTATATACATTATGCATACATTATGTATTTGTTCTTCCCTGCGTCTCTGTGAGGGGAGGAGCTATTATTGTTACTGTTATTCACATCTACTCTAACCTCTTCATTTTGTAAGTTGGGAATTTGAGGCTCCTATGAGGTTATGTGGCTGGTTTGGGCCATTCAACTGGTAAATATGGGAGGTGTTTTTGAACCCTAATTGATTCCCAAGTCAGCACTCAAATCCATGATATCATTCTTCTTCTTTGTACTTCCTCCTCTTCCTCCTCCTTTTCTTTCTCTTTCTTCTCCTCCTCCTCTTCTCCTCCTTCTCTTCCTCTTCCTCCTTCTTGGAACAATAACATTTTAACTTTCATTTGTTCAAGGATCCATGATTTGATCCATTTGCGTGCCCCTTTCAAACATACCACATGTTAGTAGACACTTGAATGAGTCTCTGGGACCAAAGCATTTTGTAATATGGTGGGCCGCCCTCTGATAATGAACCCTTCTCCCTTAGCGGGTGGGTCTTCAAACACACAGTCATGTGCAAGGCCTAAATCTGAAGTTTTCCCAGCTTGTTAGGACCTGTCAGCATTTTGGTTATTTTGCTGTAGCCTTCAAGGACTCAGCTTCACTTCCAAGCAGCGGATAAAAAACAAAACAAAACAACAACAACAACAAAAATCTTTAGTGGAGAACTATCAACATTTTAAAGAACAACAGAGGATTCTTTTATTGTTATTCTGTTTTATTGTTTAGCTGATCCTTGGACCTTCTGAATGCTTTCTGATGTTCAGATTTTGGAATGCATATGTAACCTGGTTCCTACCTAACCTTAGACTACTTCCTGAGGGAAAGCATTGTGGTGCTCCATGCTGGAGGGTAGGAGATAAATGACTACTGATTGGCTGAGAGACCTCTGAGCTCTCCTCCCCCACATACAACTGAGAGTTAAATGAGTTGTCCAATGACATGCAGCCAGTATGCAGTATGCAGACATATTTGAAACAAGGCTTCCAAACTCTAACATCAGATTTCCTCTTCAATATTTAAATAAAATAAATACAAAATTTATTAATAGATTTTAAAAGAATTGTATTATAATATATTACAAATATTTAAATTGACATGATGTATGCCAAACATGAATAACTAAAACTTCATGAGGAAGCAAAGATTTTCCTTAAATTCAGCAAGGCTTCTGAGAGAAGCAAAGGAATTCAAGAGAAGAAGAGGGGATAGAGACAAGTGTAAATTTTTGAATGGTGGATGAGGAATATCCCCAGAGCCAAAGACATGAGGCAAAGCTGGACCCTAATATACCCTGAGATTGCCAATGACTGTAACCCTAGAGATTTCTAGGAATGAACTTCCTCAATGAGCTGATTCAGCCAAAATTTTGATCTCACTTGTAGTTGATGAGCTCATCTATAACTCTTAATACTCATTTACCTACTCTAATCTATATAACTTCCAAGATTTGGTCCCTATGTGGTTGGATAAATGGGTTTGCTCACTATCTGAAAGGAATTTTATGTACTAAGCATTTGATTGGAGGAAACCAGTCTGGTAACAATAAGATAAATTTTAGCCTCCCCTTGAGAGTAATCAGTGAAAGCTCTTTTTATTTTAAAACCCTAAAGAAAGACCTCTAGAACACAGATATGTGATGTGTGGTAGATATGATTCTAGCCTAATATCTCTCTTGGAGATGGGATAAGGAAGAAGTGATTGCCCAGCCCCATCTAGGCTAGATCCTGCCTATCCTTTCTTTGGGTTACAGACTACTTAGCCAAAGTCTTCCTCCTAGTTGCCACAAACATGAAAATTGAAGAATTCATTTGGAGATATGGAGTAGGACTTTCCAGAGCCCATATCACATATCTGTACATACAATATGCAGGCCAGCCATTTTATCTGATGCATCCACATTTATGTTATATGTGGGTTGGGACAGTAAATTCATAGTCTGATTATATGTATTAGTTGTTTTGTTTTATCCTCATTACTTAAGTTAAAGTAATGACATCCTCTGTCATGTCAGTCAGAATGATTGTCACTTAATTCACCACTTCTGGGAGAGTCATCAATCTAGAAGCATTCTCCCCTCAATTGAATGGAACTGAGAAGTATTTAGAATTCTTTTTTTGTATCTGTTGGACATTGAGAGGCCTTCACAACCTGATTCCAGCCTATTTTGTCAAGCTTATTCCTTATTATTTGCATTCATGCTCTCTACTTTCCAGCCAAACTGACATATTTTTTGTTCCCTGTACATGCCGTGACATTTCCTGTCTTTGCCCATGCCTGGAATGTACGCTTTTCTCTCTTCCATGTCTCTTATCTATGTAAGACCTTTCCTGATCCCTTCCTCCAGCTGTTAGTGCCCCTTCCCCCTCTCCCTTCCCAATTACTGTGTTGTCTTTGTATGTATTTTGTATCGACTTATCTGTGGATGCATTGTTTCCTCCCAGTACAATGTAAGCTCTTTGAGGACAAAGATTGTTTCTTTTTTTCCCCATTGTATCCGCAGTATCTAGCCCATAGTAGGTACTTAACAGGCACTTTTTGAATGGATGAATAAAGACAATAGAATGGTGGCAGTGGGGTACTAATCTAAAAGTGTTAACCTGGCATCGTTTGGATCCTGGCATTTCTTTTTACCTGTTTAAGTTCATACAAGTCACTTTACCTCTGTGGACCTCAGTTTTCTCATCTGTAAAATAGAGAGTTGAACTAGAAGATCTCTGAAGTCCCATCTGGCTCCAAATGTATGATCCTACATGATCATTTTCACACATTGCTTCCCCAGGCGCTGAGACAAAAATGGAATTTTAATTCAGTGTAATCTTTTGGAACTTCTGTATTGTGAACACTTGGTCAGTTTGCAAATTAACAGAGATCAGTCATGGCCCCACCTTGTAGGATTTGGCCTTCTCTTTATTATTCTCTTCACTCCTCACCATCACCATTCTTAATCTTGTTAGCATGAAGAATTCCAGATTCATTTTTCATGATCTTTGAATAGAGTCTACCAAGCTGTGCAAGCACTATTTTTAAAAGTTCCTGGCCTCCCTCCCCTCAGGAAAGGCAGCTGGAGATGATGCAAGAATGTTCCCATGGGGTAGCAATTCTAAGTGGGTCAGAGTGGAATGAAGCACCCAAGGCATTTTGGAATATGGTTTGAAGCAAAGTGTCATGACATTAATGTTTGGGAAGGTGTAGGGTGGGGGCATTTGGGTTGAGAAAATATAGCAGGCCAATATAAAGGCTGTAAGGTGGGACAATATTCAAGCCTGGGCAAATACAAAGGATTTTTGCTTTATGGAGCAGAAAGTGTTGTTGTTGTTGTTGTTTCCATTCTAATAACTGCTTGTTTTTTTCAGTTGTGTCTGACTCTGTGACCCCATGTGGGGCTTTCTTGGCAAAGATGCTGGGGTGGTTTGCCAGTTCCTTCTCCAGCTCATTTTATAGGTGAGGAAACTGAGGCAAACAGGATGAAGTGACTTGCCCAGTATCCCGTAGCTAATAAGTGTCTGAGGCCAGATTTGAACTCAGGAAGAGGAGTTTTCCTGACTTCAGGCCTGACATTCTATTCACTGCCCCACTAACTGCCCTTTAAAGTGGACACTGCCTCTCTATTTGATGAGTTTCCTTCCCCTTTCATATGTCTTACATTTGGAGAGTTTAAAATGAATGTGTTTCAATTAAAGTCCTTTTTTTTGGAAGTGGGGGGTGAGTAAAAGATTCATTCCACTACAACTAGTCCAAAATGAAGAAATACATCCAAAGGTCTGTCACTAAAATGACAGACTCCACATCATCCCATGTTCACCTAATCTTGAATGTGTGCCTGGATGCCTACTTGCTGCAGAAGCCCAGATTCTGACATTTAGGTGTCTGAGTTCAGACTCTGAAGGGTTGTAAAGATTTAAGGAAGATTTAGAGGGTGATGTCTTTTGTGCATAGAAGACATACATGTATCATCAAGGAATAAGACTGTTGGAAAAGGAAGTGGGTTGCTCATGTAGCCAGAGGGAGGGCCAATGGAACAGTGTCGAGGACTCCATTCACATCCAAGAACCAGAAGATTTCCAATGTGAATTGTCTATGGAGAATCTATGAAAAGGCAAGGACAAGAATTATGTGGGGTGATGGGTCATGGATAGCAATCTTCACTGGTGGGCTGACTACCCAGCTCATGGTGCCCTTGAAGTACTGATTTGTATGGCAGTATTAAGGAGAAGAATTACTAGTCACTACACTGATCAGCTTTACCTACCAAATGACCCATAAGAGCATAATAGCTTTACAGCTAAAAGGGACCTTAGAGATCATCTGGTCCAACCCATTTATTTTACAGTTGATACAATGGAAGCCTAGCAGAAGCAGGATCCAATCTCAAGGCACAGAATTATAGACTTATAGTTAGATGAGACCTGAGAGGTCATCTAGTCCACCCCCTCCCCCTTATTTTACAGCCCAGAGAGGCTTAAGTAACTTGCCCAGTTTCATAAATAATAAATGTCAGAGACAGGATTAGAACCGAGCTCCTCTGAATCCAGAGCCAGTGCTTTCTCCATTGTACCATGTTCCTTTTCCTGATGCCAGATATTACTCTCTCTACACTTAACCTCTTATTAAAGTTAGATAGATTTGGTTGTCAACTGTATAGATGAGATACTTTAACTCATGGGTGTAGATGAGAACACTAAGAAAGACAAGGTAGGGACACTCCTCCAGATTAAAACCTTGAAGAACACCCAGATTAGCACATATGAACTCAAGTAGCCAGAATCTTGGGTGAAATGGAACGACTTTAATGACATCATGATATTAACAGAAAGAACACTCATTGCTACAGAAATCAAATGACCTACACCTACCACTAAATAGCTGTGAGGCCTTGGGCAAGGCATTCTCTGGGTCTTGGCTTCCTAGTCAGTAAAATGAGGAAGCCAGTTGGACTAGATCAAAGGTTCTAAATCTGGGGTCTGTGTGCTTGTTTTTTAAAAAATATTTCAATAACTATATTTCAATGTAATTGGTTTTCTTTCTAAGCCTAGATCTTTTATTTTCTGCATTTGAAAACATTCTGAACAGAGTTCCATAGGCCTCACAATCTGCCAGAAGGGGTCCAGGATACAAAAAGGTTAGGAAACCTGGACTAAATGATTGCTTAGGTTCCTTCCTGCTCTATAATTCTATGATTCTAATTTTAATTCTATCAACAGTTTCTACCATCAGCATCTGGAATTACTTCTCCAGATAAAAAGTATATATTTCTTTAGCCTTCCTCCCCACATTTACTCCCACCCCTCCATAACTTATCACACATACACAGCATATTTCTTCTCGGAGGAGACCATATATCCAGCAGGATACTCTAGGTGACCCTTTTCTTTAACTGGCTAGTAGACACGAATCTAATTGTAACGACAGACCCCCACACCTGGGAATTCAGTGAATTCAGCACATTCTCCTTCCCTCCTAAAAATCAGGTTCCAAGGGGACACATGGTGTATCTAACCCTTTGACATCAACTGTTTTCATAACCCTTCACCTTATTTAGGTGGCAAAGGAAAGTGACATTTTCCTTATGTCTGGACAAAAAGAATCTCAAACATTACAGTTTTATTAATTATCAATCAATGACTATTTAGTTATCCATCAAAACTGATATGTAGAACCTACTCAAAGTGTCTGAATAAAATCCTGTAAGGTTACTGAGTGGAAATTTAATGACTAGATTTCTAGCAATTCCTCAAGATGGCATTTCCCCCTGGAATTTATGGAAAACCCATTTAAATATGAAACATATAAACATTTTATATTTTCAGGGGTTCAGGTATTATAATAATACTAATAATAATAATGCATTTGTCATGGCTTACAATACAACATGTACTTAGCATGTACTCTTGTGCACTACAGTTAACCTGTAATGTATTGTATCAGAATACATTTTATCCCCCTACCTCTAAGTTATTATGAATGAATATCTGGAGGTAAGGACCTCATATCTCAGCTCTTTTTGAATGTATTCTTTGCACTCATAATAATTTGTAAATGTGCTACAGCCTGAATAATCTAGACATTGTAATCTAGGTTATGATGTAGGATCTGTATATGTATCTTATCCCTTTGTTAGACTATATGTTCCATGAAGGCAGAGACTATGCCTTAATTAAACTTTGTATTAACTTCAGCTTCTGGAACAGAATTCTGCACACAAAAGGTGCTCAATAAATGCACATTTTTGGGGTGGAGATGGACTTGCCTTACAAATATATCCAATTATTTTCTATAACAAATAGTGTTCTACATATAGCTGATTCTGAGACTATAGGTATTATCTGCCAAGTAAAAACAAAGATAAATTTGACAGCAAAGGAAACAGCATTAAGTTCCCTTGTTGTTAGTTCATAGGAATTAGAATTGGAAGGAAGCCCAGAAATCAGCTAGTCCAGATAGGAACTTTGAGGTTTAGAGAAAAGAACTGAGCTATTCAACATTAGGTAGAGAAGTAGGAAAGGCAGGATTCTAATCCAGGTCTCTTGACTATATATAGTCTGTGTTCTTCCTTCCAAGCCCAACCACCACATAAGTTTTCTGGGTCCTCCTACCCCTGGAGTTACAGATACATATTTAAGGAAGACTCGGGTAAGATCCGGACACCCTATGCCCATTGACAATCTTTTACCATGAGGCCTCACTTTATTTCCTGACATGTTGTGGAATTTGTTTTTCAGCTTTCTAGAAGAAAATAGAAAGTATCACCAGCTATTCCCCCCAGCTCCTACCTCCTTAATGTCAATTCCTTTAACAGCGTAGTCAGAAGATGCGTAGAAACCTTTCTGAAACCTATTCCTCAACTAGATCTGATTAGTTCTCCTCCCAAAGGAACTCTTTCTAACAACTATGACACCAGTCTCTGGGGATTATTATTATTTGGTAAAACAGGAGGAAATAAAATACAAAAATCAGCAGACCCACTGTGAGGGAGTATAATTAAGAACTCTGAATTTTGAGCATGTCTCATTTAGTTGTGGTTCAACCTTCCTTACATAATGAAAAAGGCCTGAAAATAGAGCCTGGAGAGAGACCGAGATGTTTATCACTGGAGCAGAATCATTCAAATTGTTAAGTGCTGCCTTCATTGTTTCCAAGGGGTGGCCTTGATGCTTGAAATGCTACAGGGAAGATGTTTTCTTTTTTCCTTTTTTTGTTTTTAAATGGCTTCAACACTAATTATAAAACAGATTGTATAAAAGGAGGAAGCTGACAGGCTAACAAGAATTCTGAAACTATGTGGTCATCAGATGAAATCAACTATGTTACTTTTCTTACAACAGCTCTATGAGGTAGGTAGCCCTATTTTATTATGCAGATGAGGAAACTAAAGATCACATAGGAGTTAAGTAATTTGCCCACAGTCACACAAATAGTAATTGTTAAAGCTGGTATTTAAACCCAGGTTTCTCCCGATTCCAAGGCTAATGCTCTTTTCACTGTATCAGAATCCCTATTTCAGTTCAGCCTCAATCAATAATTATTGTTATGCACAAGGTACTGTAAGTAGGATTAAGTGGAAGAAATCTATGGCACCGAATTCTAGTCTCATTGTATGAAGAGCCCTTTAGTCTTCTTGTACCAGTAACTTCTTTCCTTATGACAAGATTTTGTATCTCTGCCTTCCTCAGGATCAGAGGATTAGGGTTCAGAGGTGGAAAGGACGTTGTCTTTTTTTCTAGTTTGACTTCCCTCATTTGACATATGAAGAAAATGAGGACTAGAGGAGTTATATGAATTGCCCAAGATCACAAAGCAGCTAGGTGGTGCAGTAGACAGAGTGATGGGCTTGGAGTCAGGAAATCTTATCTTCCTGAGTTCAAAACTGGCCTCAGACACTTACTGGCTGTGTGATCCTGGGCAAGTAACTTCACCCGTTTGTCTCAGTTTCCTCATCTGTAAAATAATCTGGAGAAGGAAATGGCAAACCACTCTAGTACGTTTGCCAAGAAAAACCTAAATGGGGTCATGAAGAGTTGGACATGGCTGAAAAATGACTGAACAGCAACAATCACCAGGCCTTTGGGTGATGACTTCATTCCCTGACCCTTCTACTGCATTTCTGCCGGGTTCAAGCAATAGTTATAGAGTAATACAGGGGTGTGATGGTAAATGTTTAGCAACCAGGCTCTTGGTTAGGGTGCAAGAGAATGTATACATACACTTTTAAGTTTAACTTATATTATTAACATTTTCTTAAGTCTAGACAATCATCAAAACAAATCAAGCCCTGATTTGCAATGGTTGCTGATTTGTGGCAGGAATATACTCTTAGAAAGTAAGGTTCAAATGGAAACCATTTCAATCCCAACACCTCCATAGAAACAAATGATATGCTAAAAACTGAGCACATCTTCTCTGAGACAGTATTTGACTATAATTCATGAAAATGATTTTTCAAATTACCCAAACACATGTTGCTGTGTTAATAACTAAGTACATAAGTATTGCATAGGGTACAAAAATATTTTACTAAGCCACAACATTGAAAAGGTGCAGAGAATAAGGTAGAGGCAGCACTAATCAGAAATCCTAGACTATTTTAAGAGTGCCAATTAACTTTAATAAGCAGGAAAAAACCTACAGCCCATTTTTATTAAAACATATCAGCAAAGTTATTATAACCAATGTGCCATTTCTTGGAATGACTTTTGGTCCTGGGGTCTCTTGCTCCAGATTTGCCATTACGGAGAGGTGGTGAATTTGTCTCACTGGGAAAGAGTCTTCAGAGGGCTTTTCCTTCCCTTTTTACTCTTACTTCAATAGGATGGAGCTAAGGTTTCATGGATTGAGGCAAAAAGGAACACAAATCTGGCTAAAAAGACCCAGAACCAAGACCAGCAAGTCCTCTCCCTCAGAAACCTACTCTGTCAGCATGGTCTAGGAGTGTGGGCAGGAAGAAGGAACAGGAGAGAGGAGGGAGGTACTAGCCAGAAAGGTCCCTTCCCTGAACTTATCTCTGAGGCCATTCAGCTCCCCCGAGAGTCTGGAGGCCCCATCAGGAGCAGAAGGGCAGGATAACATGAAGTGGGGGCCAGATCTAAAAAGGTGTAAATTCCAGGCTGATGGTTCAGCAGCTCCCAGAGTTGAATGGCCTGCCAGGAGCAGATCTGAGGGGATCAAAAGGGGAGGAGGCATGTCTGTTATAAAATACTGATGTCTTATGGTAGATGGAAAAAGGAAGATAAAATATTAGTGCCATTATAGAAATGACATACATAAGAATGGAGTAATAAATTACTGTTATGATGATAACCAGAATTTTTTTTCTCTTCCCCATCTTATCTCCTTACTTCCCCTCACCATAAGCATGCTCCCCAATAGCTTCAGTCCTAACCCTTTGGAGACAGGATAAAACTGAAGGCTGTAACTTCAAGTTAGGATTTTTAGCATTTAGGGATGGTAGGATTTAGAGCCAAAAAGGTCCTTAGAGGTCAATTAATATGACATTTTCATTTTATGTAGGAGGAAACTGAGGCAAAGAGAGGTTAAGTGACTTGCCAAGGTCACACATGATGTTCTTAAAAAATGGCTAAACAAGTTATGATATATGATTGTAATGGAACACTACTGACTGTAAGAAATGATGAGCTCAATGATCTTAGAAAAACATGGATAGACTTGCATGAAATAATGAAGAGTGAAATGAGCAGAACCAAGAAAATGTATATAGTAACAGCAATATTATTTTAAAAACAACTTTTAGCAAATAAGTAATTTTGACTTACACATTTATCAATACTCAAATTAACTACAAAGAACAGATGAAGGAAGATATTTTTTGCATCCAGAGAAAGAACTGATAAATAGAAGTATGTATAGAATGATTTTACACATACATATACACACATATTTGTGCCCAATAGTAGCCATCTCTAGGGCAGGTATGGGAAAGGAAAAGGAAAAAAGAAATTTCCATGATAAATTGAAAGTAATAGTATATATTTAAAGAGTAATAGTATTTTTAATTTTTAAAAGTAATAATTTATATATATTTAAAGTATTTAAAAGTAATAGTAATAATAGATTTGCAGTTTCATGTGCAAGCAACCCTTTTATTATGAAAATGCTTGTTTTATTCCATAAAGTAAAAATAAAATAAGTAAAAACTTTAAAAATATACATGATAGTGTCACTAGGGAGAAAACATTAAAAACTAGGGAATTAGGAAAGGCTTCCTGTGGGAGGCAGCATATGAACTTGAACTCAAAGGAAGAGAGAATATGAGAGCCTGTTTATGCAAAGGCTTACAGTAAGGCCTCTGACATATAAGTAGATCCTCAGTGGAGAATGGAAGGCCTTAGACAAGAATCTCCCAAAATAAAAAGGTTTGGGTAGATTGCATTCTGCACCTGTAGGGAAAGAATAGCAGCTTCACTGAGATTACTTTCCCCATGGCAGCCCTTGAAAGGGAAGTAGTTTAGGTGTCATGGTACCAATTTTATTGGGGAAAACAGAATCTTGGAGAGGTTGAGGGATCGGCTGATAGTCAGAGAATTTGAAATTGGAAGGGACATTGGGGCCATCTACTCCAAACCATACGTGAAGGAAATTCTCTATTTGACAAGTGACCCTCTGGTCTCTGCTTGAAGATCTCTAAGAGGGGGAACCTACCATTATTCAAGGCAGTCCTTTCTACTTTGGGACAGCTCTAGTTGTTGGGAAGTTTTTGGTTTTTGGTTTTATTGTTTTTTGTTTTTCTGATATCAAATTTAAATTTGATATCTTCGCCTTTTTGCAAATTCTACCTATTACTCCTGCTTTTAGCTCCTGAGTCTGTCATCCAGTGTGTTATCTATCCCTCTCAACTCTGTGTCCTCTGCAAATTTTATGAGCATTCCATCTATACTTTCATCTATATAATTGACAAAAATGTTAAATAGCACAGGGCCTAGCACAAGTCACTGAAAACCTTTTGCTACACTGACATTGAACCATTCACAGCATCTCTGAGCCTGTCCAATTGGTTCTGAATCTATATAATTATATTATCATCTAGTCTACATCTCTCTGTTTTCTTGATAAGAGTAGTGTGAGATACTTTGCCAAGTATAGTCAGGTAAAGTGTATCTATAACAATATCCTCCTCTACTAGTCAGTTTGTCAGTCAACAAGCATTTTTAAAAGGCTTACTATATGCTAGGCACTGCGCTAAGTGTTGGGGTTACAAAGAAAGATGAAAAAAAGTCCCTTCTCTCGATGAACTGACACTCTACTGGAGGAAACAATATGTAAATAGGTACAAACAAGATACACACATACAGACTAGTGGTAACTGAGGAAAATCCCAGGTTGGGTAATGTGAAAGTTGGGTATGTTGGTTTGCTTTGTATTTATTATTGTGATTAAAGCTTGTATGCGTTTGTAAGTACCTTGAGAGAAGCACAGTAGGGTAAAATGACAAAAGGAGGAGCTAGTTGGAAGGGGACTGAGATCATGGACCTGATGGATAAAAGCACCAACAACCGTCCTAAACTGATTAGAGGAATGAAGGATCCAAGGAATGAATGGCAGAGAGAGGTAAATGGACCTTGGTGATGACTACAGAGCACCCAATGGCATGGATGACAAGAGGGGCTGAATGTTTAATGGATATAACCACATACCTAAGGTCCTGACTGCTGAGAAGACACCAAGGCACTTCCTGTTGTGTCCTGTACATTAATAGCAGCAAATAATATTGTCAAAATTGGGCACTCCCCTTCACCCAATCATGTAAAGATAGGTTAAAACCAATGTCATTTTCTTATAACTAGCTTATACCTCAATAGCAAGTTCTTCTGTAGGCATCTTCTGTAGGCACTCATTTATTTATTTATTAGGCTCAATACATACACACCAACTAATGTGGCTATCAGGAAGATGATCTTCCCTTGGTTCCTGAAATGAGCTTTACCCTGAGGCCTTCTACAACAACAGCAGAGACAACAGCAATGACAACAACTAGCATTTATTAGATACTTGTATTCTGGGCCCTTTTCTAAGCGATGGGGATACAAAGAAAGGCAAAAACCACCCTTGCTCTCAAAGAGTTCACATTCTAATGGGGAGTGTGTGTGGGGTGGGTTCATGCACCAGCATGGCAACTTCATTCAATTGCTAGTTGCAACTGGAATACAAAGATGTTTGCAAAATAAGTGGAAGGTGGTCAGAGTACACTAGTAGTTAGGGCAACCGAGAAAAGCTTCCTGCAGAAAGTGGGTTTTGAGCTGAAATTTTAGGAAGCCAGAGAAACTTCAGGCAAAGAGAAGGGAGAACATTTCATAATGGGAGACAACCAGTTAAAAATACTGAGGTGGTTGATGGAGGAACTGTAAGTAGGACAGTTTGTTTTGACAATAGAGTGGGTGGAGCAGACTGAAAAGGCAGGAAGGGGCCAGGTAATGAAGAGCTTTCAATGACAAATGGAGGAGTTTATATTTGATTCTGGAAGTAATAGGTGACCATTAGAATTTATTGAGTTCATCCTAAGGTAGGGTGGCTTGACATGCTCAGACTTATGCTTTAGGAAAATCAATTTGGCTGTAGAGTGAAGGATGTATTGGATTGAGGAAAAAGTTGAGGCAAGGAAACCATGGAGAAGCCTACTGTAATAGTCCATGCAAGGAGTGATGAGGCCTTGAATTAGGATGGTGGCTGTGTGAGTGAAGAGGAGGTGATGTATATGAGAGTTGTGAAAGTGGAAAGCACTAGAGTTGGCAATGGATTGGATGTGTGTGATGAATAGGGGGGAGGAGTTGAGGATGATGCAGAGTTTATGAACTTGGATGACTGGAATGATGGTTGTACCCTTGACAGTTGTCAGGGAGTTTGGAAGAGAGGAAGATCAAGGAGGAAATATAATGAGTTCTGTTTCAGACACACTGAGTTTGAGATTCCTATAGAGCATCCCATTGAAGATGTTCAAAAGGCAGTTGGTGATATGGGATTTTCATTCAGGAGAGAGATTAGGGCTGGATAAATAAATCTGGAAATCATCTGCATAGAAATGATAATTGAACTTATGGGAACTAATGAAATCATCAAGATGGTATAGAGGCAAAAGAGAAGAAAGTCTAGTACAGAGCCTTGGGGCATACCTACCAGAGGTAGACCTGACATGGATGAAGAACCAACAAAAGATATTAAGGAAGTTTCAGACATATGGTAACCCCATGAAAAAAAGGAAACAAGATTAATCTAGCATGACTTCTTCTTGACAAAGCCATACTAGCTCTTTGTAATCGCTGCTTCCTTTTCTAAATGTTTACCAACCCTCTCTTTAATGATCTACTCTAGAATTTTCTTGGGAATAAAAGTCAAGCTCACTGACTCATAGTTTCAAGATTCTGGTCTCTTTTTTTGAAGGTGGTAACATTTGCCCTTGTCCAATCTTATGGTACCTCTTCCATCTTCTCAGATCTTTCAAATACTTCTTATTGTAGCTCGGCAATGACATCTGATTATTCTTTTCAGTACCCATAAACCAGTAGATATGAAATATCAGAGCTGAGATTTACAAAATAGTTACTTGCTCTTCCTTTGATTTTGGGAAAGAAAAAATGAGACCATCTCTCAAGGATTTTGCACCCAATTGCCTTAGATGTACCCTGTACTGCCAGCTTTTTTGATAATAATCAGAATTCATTGTAATCGGACATTTGAAGTAGTTTTCTCTTTCTTTCTTTCTTTCTTTCTTTCTTTCTTTCTTTCTTTCTTTCTTTCTTTCTTTCTTTCTTTCTTTCTTTCTTTCTTTCTTTCTTTCTTTCTTTCTTTCTTTCTTTCTTTCTTTCTTTCTTTCTTCTACCAGATTAAGACCAGAGGGTAGAGTTGTTCCTTTGTACTCTTGTTGATCCCTGGAAAAACAACAACAACTTGTTTTTCTCTTTTCTATGGGAATGAAAATGAAATATGAAATCCTTAGTCTCTCTGATACAAGCCTGGGCTAATAACTAGGGACTTAAACAGCCTGAACATCTCACCCATATTGGTTCCAGGTAATATTACCTCTGCTCTGGGGAACAGGAAAAAAATATAATCCTATTACATCTACATGGTTATCAGTGACCTTTGAAATTTTGATTAGCCCTAGTTATAGAAAGAAATG
Source organism: Phascolarctos cinereus (assembly GCF_003287225.1). Classification (NCBI taxonomy): domain Eukaryota; kingdom Metazoa; phylum Chordata; class Mammalia; order Diprotodontia; family Phascolarctidae; genus Phascolarctos; species Phascolarctos cinereus. Next base: position 110,054,363 of record NW_027555847.1, read on the forward strand.
CCTTTCAGTACCATGAACTTTTCTTTAGTAGAGTGGTAAATAGCTAAGTCTAATAGCTAATATTCCAAAGTAAGTATTGCATTTTCACCACCTTATTGGTTTCACCCTTCTTTGCATTTGTTTTTCCCAGTAAAATCATTCCATGGTATGGGTACTTTGTTCTGGTTGACTATTACTAGGGATAATATATAGGAAGGGGGAAAAAAATTAGAAAAATGCTGAACATAACCACTTTTCACAACTCTCCAACCAATTTTTGGGGAGTTTTCAGAGACTTTGTTTACCCTTCCACTTAGAATATAAACTTAGAAATGGAAACTAATTTCTAGCTTTCAAAGGAGAAACTCAGTTTTCCCCATGAATGAGGGAAGAAACTTTCCACTGTGTTTGGCTGCTGGGCCTATTCTTGAGTCCAAATCTAATTACAAAGAATTGACAGGAGAGGGGGCAGGGTGTGGTAGGAGAGGTGTTGAAAGCTGTAGACATCAGGGCTTCAGGGTCATGAAACAGCTCCTGCTGCTACACTCATTCCATAGCATCCTCTATCTGCTGCTCTTAAAATGGCTGATAAAATCTGAGTTGCCAGGACTATTGGTTCCAGGGGATAGATAGATTGATTCCAGAGGATAGGCTTACTTTCTTGATGTATGTGTGTGTGTGTGTGTGTGTGTGTGTGTGTGTGTGTGTGTGTGTGTGTAAAAGTAGATAAATGGAACAAACCTGAAAAAAATGAAAAAGACAGAACAATACTCACCCTTTCAACCTTGGGAGGTAGGTCCTACTTTAGTAATTTGATAAAAGATGCGGAGCTACAGGGTCCACCCATATCACGGGACTCAAATAGGGTAGCCTATTGAGATTAGGAAGGTGCAACCAAAGAGATAGCTAGAAGGGACTAGTTAATAAAATCATAGAATTATGGAGTTGGAAGGAGCTTTAGAGATCAACTGATTTTGCCCCCTGATTTTGTAGAAAAAGGCAATTGAAGCTTAGATAAATTATGTTACTTTCCCACCAGGACACTGAGTGAGTCATTGGCAGAGATCAGACGGGAACTTCTGTTTCCTGATTCCCACTCTGATACTCTTTGCATGCCAGTTTTGACCAGGATCCACCAGGGCCCTTGTGGGACCTGCTATTAGGTTGTGGTACATGTGCCCTTCCACTGAAAAGAGAACTAGGCTCAATGAGCTTCTTTTTCAACACAGTCTATCTTCAGAAGCATTGATTGCTATGTTCTTTATAAAACCAATTAAGGATGCAGTGCCCATCCTTCACGAGTTTATAATCTAAGACAGATATAATGTGTGGTTCAACACCCCAGACTCTAGGCTCATATGGACCTGGTTCAGTCTTGAGGATGGCTCTAAAATAAAAACTCTGTGGCTCATTTTGTATTCACCTAAAGTTTTCTATGGATAATCTTCACATTTAGCTCAAGTCTAGGCTTCCACAAATAGGTAAGAGAATCCCTAGATACATTTTGAGCACTAAGATAACAGTGCATTTCAAACATAGAATAACTTTTATTTTGCCTGCAGAAAATGCCAAAAAACATATCCCAAAAAACCAAAGACTCGTTGTAGAGCATAAGCAATTAATATAATGCTCTTCTCCCTTCAGTGAGTCTCATCTTTCCTTCCAGGTTCTTATATAGTCATTGGGTCTCCTAGCAATTCCCTGTGGTTTAATCTAGCTTGCTAGAGGTGCAATGCCCCAACATCCCAGTGAGTCTTACTCTTATCCCTGAGATGCATGCAGACCCATAGGTTTTTGGTATTATCAAAAGAGCTTGGATTCTCCCAGAAGGAAAAGAACTTGATATTGCTAGAGAGGTAGACTGCCCTTCTCCCATGTAGCCTATGCTGTCTGAAAAACTCACGATGATAGCAGAGGGCAAAGTTCAGGGTTTTTCTCCTCTGCATTGTGGTGAGATCCTTTGCTGCTCTTCCAAGCACCTGGGACTCACATTCTCTTTTCCCTCAAGAGGCTGGTGAAGCTCCTGAATTCTTTCTGGGCAGGGGGTGGGGGCGAGGCTGTATGAATGCGCAGGCTTTCCTCTGCTCCAAGACCAGATCTACTCTATGCTCCATTACAATCTGATCTATCTAACAAAAAACGAAAGGGACAAAAAAGGGTTAACAGTACAACTGATGGCTTTTTTTCATAAGCCATTAAAAAGAGTTAGCTCTGACCTGTAGCAGCCCATGGCAGCCAGTTCATCTGCTGAATATAAAATGTAAGCAAAGTCACAAACACAGGCTAACTATCCTGTAAGCTTAACAAGTTGATGAGGGAACTCTTGATAAATCTCCCACACAGGTGACATCACATGATCAAACATGCAACTTCTGCCTGTCAATCTTTCTTAGAAGATTCTACTAGTGAACAGGAGGTGTTCCTTCAGCTTTTTAAATATTTCATGGATACCTATGCATCACTTAAGACTGTTTATCTTTTATCCAATTTCCCATCTGCAAAATCAGGATAATGCTGTGTGTACTGCCAAGCTCACACAGAGGTTGTATAGAAAGTGCTTTGTGTATCTTAAAATGCTATAGAATTGTGAGTTACTTTTCATCCTATGACCCACCTTCTTTTCTGATCATATGATTTCTTTTGTGCTTTCATGTCCAAGGTATGCAAATGTGAGCAACATATTAGGAAGAATGCAGGAGAACATTCAGAGGAAAAGAACCTCTGGGAGGATCATTTGAAGGAATTGAGAATCTTTACCTTGGAGAGTAGAAGACTTAACCATGGAGAATGGAAGACTTTATCCTGGAAAATAGAAGACTTAGGAGAAAGATAGTGATTGTTTTCTGGTATCTGAAGGGTCATCTTGAGGAAGACTGATTAAGATAGTTCAACTTGGCCCCAGAGGGCAAAACTAGGAGCCACAGGTAAAAATTGCAAAATTGTAAAGAGGAAGATTTAGGCTTGATAGAAGAAAAAACTTTCTAAGAATCAGAACTTTCCAAAAAGGGAATGGCCTGACTGAGGAGGCAGAGGGTTTCCCTTTAATGGGAAGTCTTCCAGCAATAGTAGATCATGTCTAGCCAGGTATTTTGTAGAAGGGATTTTTGTTCAGAATGGGTTGGCCTAGATGGCCTCTCAAATATGTGATTCTGTGACTGAGATTTAGACCTGGAAAGACTAGAAGTTATCTAGCTCTTCTCTCTCAACGTTTTTAAGAAGTGGAAACCAAGTCCCAAAGAGGTCAAATGATTTGCATAAGATTGCCCAGCTAGTTAATGGCTGATCAGGGGCTAATACCCAGGTCTTCTTCCTCTTAATTTAGTGCTCTTTCTACCACACTATATCACCTCCTCCTTCACACTGGCTTCTGTCATAACTGCCCATAGTACAGTTTCCCACACACTTCTATGTTTTAATGCAATTATTTTCCACACTGAGCTCCATGAGAACAGGGATCCTGGCTTAGGTAAACTTTGTAATTTTCCCAGCACTTTTCTCACAGTGCTCTGCAAATACACTCAGTGGGTGATTAATGTGTTTGGTGAATAAGTGATTGAGTGATAATGGCCATCTTGTCTCCTTATAAGACTGTGCCTCCTTGAAGGCTGCCTCTTCCTCCAGTGTCTGATACAGAAGCAGTAGGTGCGCAATAAATAGTTCTTGATCACTAATTAATGTTCCCTAAGCAAGGATCTTTTATTTGTCCGTCATGTTACTGGTGAGATTGGGGGAACATTTGAAAAAAAAGGCTGATGCCCAGCGGGAGAAATGCCAGTAACTCAAGAATTACTCTCTTCCTTCTAGTATATCCACCCTGAAATTTTATCTTCTTACACCTAACTTGTTATAGAATGGGCCCCAACAAGTCAACAGGAGATGTGTACAGAGAAAAGATATCCAAAAATTGGTACAACTAAGATGAAGATTAGTATTCTTTTAAATAAAAACAGAAAACAAAACCCACGTTCAAATAAGGGGAATTAGTCCTTGCATGTCCAGCAAGCTATGTGGATAGCTTGTAGCACTGTCACTGGCTTCTGCTTATCACATAAAGTCCAACTCAAATGCTACCTCCTTCCTGGGGCCTTCTATGACGTCTGAGTCAGGATGTTTGGGGTTTGAATCTTTACTCTGACATGTACTACCTCTATTACTCCAGGCAATTCATCTAACTTTTCTGATCCTGTTCCCTCCTCTCTAAAATGGGGATAACAATAGCATCTCCCACCCAGGGTTGTTGTCAGGATCAAAGATGATAATGAATGGGAAGTAATTTGCAAATCTTAAAGGACTACATAAATATTAGCTATTATCATTGTTTGTTATTCTCCCTAACAGTATGAGCTTTCCCTAAAGACCTACAGAACTTTGTGTTCCAACTCTCTGATGCACTCATCATTTATCATCGGTGTCTATATTAGTGTCTTATGTCCCTACTAACCTTTAATCTTCTTGAGGAAAAGGACTATATCTTATCTAAACTTTGCATCTCCCCCAGCTTTCTCTATGGTACTTTGCATACACTAGCTGCTTAATAAATGCTTACTGAAAGCATGATGGAGAGAGTCTCTGGTCATGGTTTATTGGACCAGCAGTCATTTTTGAAGTCATTTCTTTGAAGGGGGCTGTTTTTTGTAGGGTATGAGGGCCCAGACTATTTCTGGGGAAGCAGAAACAGAGGCAGAATCAGGAAGTCCCCTGGCCCTAGTTCTGCCTTGTTCCTTTATTTCCTTTGGTCTCGCATTATCTGTAAGGGTTAGGCTGGAAGATATCACTGCAACATTCCTTTGCCCTAAACTCCCCCTGCAAATTTGCAGGATAAAAATACAGCTTGGCCAGACACATACTCCATCTGATCAGTTTCTGGCCTCCTGCCTTTGCAAGTTTGACACTGAAAGAAGGATCAGTCTTGTGTAAGTACATTTAAGTTTAGGGTTCACAGCTAAGCTTCTGGGAAGTATCATTACTCTGATTTTAGCTCAAAATATAAGCGCACATTTTCTATCCTTCCTTTTTTCTTCGCTTCCCTTTCCTTTTCTTCCCTATCCTTCATTCTTGTCCTCCTCTCCCTACTGCTTTTCCCCCCCGCTTATCCCCTCTTAATTCTCCTTTTCTTCCCCTTCCCTTTTCTCCTCCCACCACTCTCTGCTTTTTTGCTAACAAATGTAAAGATGGAAGATGTCTTCGCAGCAATGCTGTTACAGTACGTGGCTTCGCTGAACTGGCAATCACACATATGCTAGTTGTCAAGTCAATGTTGCCATGACAAACTGAACTTTCACAATTCCTGACTTGCATTTACCATGTTAGTGTTGTGTTAACACAGACTTCTGGAAAACGACTTTCCCTTTCTTCCTCATATATATATACACAGACACACATATGACAGCCAGCATGGTGTAGAGGATACAGAGACAGTCTTGGAGTCAGGAAGATCTGGGTTAAAATTTTTCTTCTCCCACATACTTAACTTTATGACCATAGGCACACAACTTCTCACTGCTCCAGATATAAAACTATGTTAAAGCTAGGTTGCTGACTGATGATGATAGGATTTTCCACACTATATCTTCCCTATACAGAGGAAAACACAAGTCCTGAATGACAAATCTCTGTCTGTCTGTCTGTCTCTTTCTCTCTCTCTGTCTGTCCCTCTCTCTCCCTCTGTTTCAGTTCCCCCCCATCTCTCTGTCTTGTCTGTCTCTCTGTTTGTCTTTCTGACCTCTCCCTGTGACTATGCATGTGTGTCTATAGCAGACTTTGATTCCTTCCATTTACTATGTGACTTTGAGTAAGTCATGCAACCTTTCTGGTCCTCAGTTTCCTCATCTGTAAAATAAGATGATCTCTGAGACACCTTACAGCTCTAGACCTATGATTCTATGTGAAATTAATAAAATGGACCATAAATTGAAGGCATTACAACCCAAGTAATTAGCACTAAATTTTTAATTTTTGACATTTTAATTGAAGTCTTCTCCTTTAGAGCCTTGGGGCTTCAAAATCAAAAGAGATCTAGGAAGATTTTAAGCAACCTTGATCTATAACATCATATCAGTTCTTCTGCTACCTCAGGGGATTAAATTTAGAGCAACCACAGGTTGTTGAACAGTTGAAAGACAAATCAAGTCAAGTCCACAAGCATTTATTTATTCAGTGCCTGGTATGTGTCAAGCACTTCGCTATGTATTAAGGATACCAAAAAAAAAAAAAAGAAAGAAAGAAAGAAAGAAAAGAGGAAAAAGAAAAAAAAAAGGCAAAATCAGTCCCTGCCCTCAAGGAGCTCACAATCTAATGAGGAAAACAACACACGAACAACTACGTACAAACAAGATATATACAGGATACAATATAGATCATTGCAGAGGAGAGGCACTAACATTAAGAAGGATGAGGAAAGACTTCCTACAGAATGTTGAATTTTAGCTGAAACAAAAAACTAGGGAATCCAGGAGGTGAGAGTGAGTAGGGACATAATTCCAAGTATAGGAGACAGCCAGTGAAAATGAACAGAGCTGGGGGATTCAGTGTTTTGTCTGAAGAACAGCAAAGAGGACAGTGTCATTAGATCTTGGAATAGATGGAGGGGAGTAAGGTGTAAGAAAACTGGAGAGGTAGGAAGGATTCTGGTTATGAAGAATTCTGAAGGTTGAGATTACGAAGACATACCAAAAAAAAAAAAAGGTATGGGTTTTCCCCCTCTTCTCTTTCTCTTTTAGCATCTCAGAGTCCAAATGACCAGGTCAGCATTGTTAGGGGATGGCTATGCAGACCGTGGAACATGAGTACAATATAAGATTACTGTGCTCTAAGAAGTGATGGATATGAAGAAGCCTGGGAAATCAGGAGCTAAGAGGGAAGTAAACAGTGCTAGAAAAACATTGTGCCCAGTAACTACAACGCTGGAAATTGAAAGAAGAAAAAAGTGAAACTGAATACCATGTAATTATTATGACCCAGCTTGGCCCCAGAGAAAAGATGAGAAAATTCATAGCCCTCCCTTCCTTGCAGAGGTGAGGATGAGGGTGTGGAATATTGACTGTGCTATCAGACGTGGTTGATGTGTTGGTCAGTTTTGCTGAGCTGTACGTTCCCTCTTTATTCTTCTTGATAGGGTGGGGAGGGGAGGATATATTTGGAAATGAATGAAAGCAAAAGAAATAAATAAAACATAGAAAAAAAAAGAGCATGGGACACATTTCAAAGACTGGAGCTTGAGTTACAGTTGTACCACAGAACAGCCACATGACCATCCACACCTAAGCCTGATCTAGACCTGAGAGTTCATGTATATGGATGGAACTTCCAGTATGGAAAAATCCCTTCACCAAGTTTCCTCTTCTATAAAATGGGGATAATAATACCTGTACTACTTACTTCAGAGGGTTGCTGTGCTTTGTCAACTATAAAGTGCTATAGAAATGGGAGCTCTTGGGGCAGCTAGGTGGCGCAGTGGGTAGAGCACTGGCCCTGAAGTCAGGAGGACCTGAGTTCAAATGTGGCCTCATACACATAACACTCACTAGCTGTGTGACTCTGGGCAAGTCACTTAACCCCAATTGCCCTCACAAAAAAAAAACACAACAAAACAAGCTCATACACAGCAGATATGCAATGAACAGGGCTGGATGAATCTGAAGAAAATAAAAGGAGAAGATTAACAAAAATCATTCACAGGGAAAAATCTTCTGAACTAAGAAAACCAAACACACACGCACATGCACACGCACACGCACACCAAGCAGAGCATCCCTATTTTCATGTAACTTTCATTTCATACTTCAAGGTGACTGAGATTGGAAAGACATCCTAATAAATGATGTTGAAAGTTTTATATTTAGCCTGCTGAGGCCACAGCTAATTTGTGACTAAACAAAACAAGGGGGGGGTGGCGAGGAGCAACATTTATTTTAAACTTCAAAGAGGATTTATTCAGTTCTTTCTTTTGTTTTCCCTGTTCATTGTTTTTCCTGCTGAGAGCACAATGGTATACCACATACTCCAGCATTTCCCCCAGTTTCTATTTAGCCCTTCTAAGAATTACCCAGGCTGAGACCAGCAGAGAACATTCGGGCATGTTCCCCCCTAAAACTCCTGGAGTTAACCCCTAAATGTCCCAGGAGGCTGCAGGTTTAGGAGCTCTGATCCAAGCTCCCTTACAACTAACTAGTTGCTTTGCAGAAAAAATGGGCCCTGGGTTGGGCTGCAGCCTCTATCCCCTCTCTGTGTTCCAGGGAAGGTGCCACGGAGGGGTTAATCAGGGATTGCCTTTTCAAAAATTCAGGCCCCTGTTGGAAGAGTTTCCTGAAGAATGTGTGAGCATGAAATGTTGGCAGCTTTTGAAAAGGTGGGAAGGTAAGTTTACTCAAAAGCCCCGGAGAACTGGAATTATGACTTCAGGAGCCACAGGAAGCTCTATTTGGGTACTTATTTACTGATACCTTTTGTTGTCTTCCCACAATCCTTCTGGCCACAGTCCCCTGGGCCAGATGATCTTGCCATACTGCCCAACCTAGGAGGAATCTCTGGCCATATGGGATTCCTCTCTCATAGAGGGAGAGAAAGGGGTTAACTCCAGGGCTTAACTCCGGGGAAACACTGAAAACCTGATTTTCCAAACTCCTGGTTTCCCATATTAGGGGTTCACGATGGGTCTTTCTTTCTTTCTCTCTCTCTCTCTTTCTTTCTTTCTCCCCCTCTCTCTTTCTCTTTTTTCTTTCTTTCTCTCTCTCTCTCTTCCTTCCTTCCTCCCTCCCTCCCTCCCTTTCTCCCTCCCTCCCTCTTTTCTCTTTTTTTCTTTTCTTTCTTCCTTCCATCCTTTCTTTTCTTCCTTCCTTTTTCTTTCTTTCTTTCTTTCTTTCTTTCTTTCTTTCTTTCTTTCTTTCTTTCTTTCTTTCTTTCTTAGTTTCTTTCTTTCTTTCTTTCTTTCTTTCTTTCTTTCTTTCTTTCTTCCTTCCTTTCTTTCTTTCTTTCTTTCTTTCCTTCTTTCTTTCTCATTTTTTATTCTTTCCTTCTATCCTCCCTCCCTCCTTCTTTCCTTTCCTTCACTTTCTTCCCTCCCTTTCTTCCTTTCTCCCTCCCTTCCTCTCTCATCTCTCTGTCTCTCTGTCTCTCTGTCTGTCTCTGTCTGTCTCTGTCTCTCTGGCTCTCTTTTCCTCTCTTCCATGGAGCCTGAATTAACAACAACAGCTCAAACCCCTCCAGGTTGCATAGCCTATTGTGTATATATCCTCTAGAACCGAAAACCATATGGAGAATTCTTTCTTGATTTTTTCCCCCTTTTCTGTGTGTACCAGGAAGTAGTAAAATGTTTTGAGATGCTATTAAAGTCTTTAAGTTACAAAATTGAGATTCCACCTTAAAAAATTTTCCATACTGTACTTCGCATTGCCTGGGGGGCTGACTAGCTGCCAAATATCTCTCAGGGGGTGATTTATGATATAGGATATGGTCCTCAGCCCAAGTGGAGACTGTTTAGTTGAAACATGAGAAAGGGGAGGCCTTGTGCTCTCAAAAACCAAGATGACTAGTTTCTGTTTGGCTTTTCAGAGAGAACATACAGTACAAAACGTGCCATATTTTACAGCACCAAACTTATGTAAGAAACAAAGCTAAAGCAAAGGCCCTCATTGCTTTTTCCCTATTTGTTAGAGGCGGCTTTCAATTCAAGTGGTTTCTTTTTTTTTTTTAATCCTTTCTGCTGCCGCTGCTGTTAATCTTCTGGGCCCTGAAATGTAATTGAACAGCTCCGTTCTGGCAATTAAAACATCTTAAAATGAGATTTCAACTCCACGGCTTAAATTTTTCATGCACTTTCCTTTTCTACAATGACTAAGAATATATATTATGATTTCTTTTCTGCAAATGTTTCCTCTGCAGCTATGAAGAAGTACATTTCCCATATGGCTTTTAGGATACACTGTGGCTTGATGAGGGAAAGCAATATGGATACCCCTGAAAAAGTCCTTTGGGGTCTGCACAGCAAAATCCCAGTGGATCCTAGTCACAAAGTCTCTCTAGACAGTCACAAAGAAGGTGTGAATTTTTTTCGCTATGAAAATGCCCTTTGGGGTGGCATTGGGTCTTCAGGGTGGATTACCTGATCTAACCTTCTGAATTTATAGAGAGGACTGAGGCCCAAGGAAGAGCAGCGACTCATTCAAGGTCACGCAGATAATATGTAGCAGAATTGGAATCGTAAACCAAGTAACAAGATTAGAGATTTAGAGGTGGAAGGGACCTTAGAAGTGATCTTCTTAAAAATTAATTTTATTTATGCTATATGTATGTATGTATATATGTATGTGTGTGTGTGTGTGTGTGTGTGTGTGTGTGTGTGTGTGTATTTCTTTATAGGCTGTTTTCCACCTTGAACTCCTTGCAGGTAGAGATTATTTCATTCTTTGTATTTGTATACCCAACACTTAGCACAGTGCCTTGGAATGCAGTAAGCACTTAATAAATACTTGATTGATTACTGATTGATCTGTAGTCTAAGATAAGGAAACTGAGGCCCACACAGATTAAATGATTTAGGATTATAAATTAAGAGTTGGAAGTCAATAAGCATTTATTAAGCATCTACTATGTGCCAGGTACTGTGCTAAACTCTGGGAATGTAAAGAAAGGTACAGACACAGTCCTTGTCCTCAAGGAGCTCACAGTCTAATGAAAGATAAAACATTCAAATGACTATGCACATACAAGATATATACAGGATAAACTGGAGATAATTAGCAGAGAGGGAAGACACTTGAGAGGACAAAGAATTGAGAAAGATTTTTTGAAGAAGTTGGAATTTTACTTGGGACTTGATGAAAACCAAGGAAGCCAGGTGGCCCAGATGAGAAGGGAGGAGACAGCCAGTGAAAATGCCTGGAACTGGGAGATGGGATGTCTTTTGGGAGGAATAAATGATAAGATCAGTGTCACTGGATTGAAGGAAATATGGGGGTGAATAAGGTGTAAGAGGACTGGAAAGGTCAGAAAGGGATAGTTATGAAGGGCTATGAACCCCAGACAGAGGATTGTATATTTAATTTGGAAGGTGAGAGGGAGCCGCTGAAAGAGGCCTTAGTGGTCATCCAATCCAACCCCTTCATTTCACAGATGAGGAAACTAAGGGCCAGAGAAATTGTCTCTTTCCTTCACAATGACAGAACTATGATTTGAACACAAGACCCTTGACTCCAAACCCAGCCCTCTTTCCATTGAATAAGGCTGTTTCCCAACCTCTAATTTCAAATGCTTGAGACTGTTGCTGCTGTTATTTTTTAAGTAGCCTGGAGGTCAATGCTGGGTTTTCAAGTGACTAGATGTTCAAAAGGTCTTCTTTCCCCTATTCCATATCTCCAAGGAATTTTTGTGAACCAAATGATGAGATTTCTTCTGAAGGGTCTTAGACCATTCATTGTTCAGTCATTTCACTCATGTCCTACTCTTCATGACCCCATTTGGAGTTTTCTTGGCAAAGATACCAGAGTAGTTTGCCATTTCTTTCTCCAGCTCATTTTACAGATGAGGAAACTGAGACAAACAGGGTTAAGTGACTTTTCCAGGGCCATACAGCTGATAAGTGTCTGAGGCCATATTTAAAGTCAGGAAGATGAATCTTGCTGACTTCGGGCCTGGAAAGTTATACGTGACTGAAACAACAGAACAACAACAACAACTATTGTTATTATTAGTTATTATGTTTTTTGTAATTCCTATACTATTTCATAGGAATAATTCCTGCATCTGACTCTAACAGGAGTCAGAATGAGATATGTTGGGCAGCAGGAGAAAAAGGATCCTGGGGGAGACATCATGGTAAAGTGGAAAGAATTTTTGAATCAAGGCACCTAAGTTCGAATCTTGCTTCTCCTACTGAATACTTTGTGTGACTTTGGACAAATTACTTAACCTCTTTCTAGACTCAATTTCATCATCTTTAAAATGAGGGGCTTAGGTTTCATGACCTTTGGGTTCCGTTTCAGCTCTAGATCCATGACTACTATGAAGCCCTATCATAGCCAAGGTCTTTGAACCCAATTGAAAAGATACTGAGTACTACTAAGTGAAAAAAAAAGATATTGAGAAAGAGAGTAAGCTTTTAGGCCATCAGAAACAACATCTATTGGCCTGACTCTTTCATAGTACCTTTTTGAGAGGACATTTGATGTCCTTCCTTCCTTCTGGGAAACTAGTCCAAAGGACATTATCTTTCTCCCAGTACCATCCCTTCTTCCTAACTTCCCTATACCTTTTGCGCCATTAATCTTCTAGTAACTCAGGCTTACAACCTCAGAGTCATTCTCAACTCTTCCCTCTCTGTAGCTCCTCCCTCCCATCCCTACAAGTCTCCAAGTGTTGTCAATTCTACTTTTACAGCATTTTTCATGTCCCCTTCTTTCCACTTATACATTTCATATCCTAGTTTGGAGCCTAATCACCTCTTACATGGACTATTGCAATATCCTTCTAATTGATATTTCTCTCTTTGGGCTCTCCTCTTTCCAATCAACATTCCAAACAGCTGCCAAATCAATATTCTTTTTAAAAAATAATATTTTATCTCCCTCCAATTACATGTAGTTTTGAATTCCAAATTCTGTTCCTCCTTCTCCCCTACCTGAGATGGTAAGCAATCTGATATAGGTTATACAACTACAATAATGTAGAACATCTCCATATTAGTCATTTTGTACAAGAAGACAAGGAAGAAAGAGAAAAGAAAGAAAGGAAGGAAGGATGAAAGAAAGAAAGAAAAAGAAAAATAGTATGCTTCAGTCCGTATTCAGATGTCTGTTCTTTCTCCAGAGGCAGATAGCATTTTTCATCATGAATCCTTTGGGATCATCTTTGATCATTGTACTTCTGAGAACAGCTAAGTCATTTTAGTCCTTTATCACACAATATTCCTCTTACTGTGTACAACACTCTCCAGGTTCTGCTCACTATTTTGCATCAGTTTACACAAGTCTTTGCAGGTTTTTCCCGATATAACCCTGCTCATCATTTCTTATGGCACAATAATATTCCATCACAATTATGTACGACAACTTGTTCAGCCATTCTCCAACTGAAAGACATCCCCTCAATTTCCAATTCTTAGCCACCACAAAAAGAGTTACTATAAATATTTTTGAACAAGTAGGTCTTTTTCCTTTTTTCTTTTTCTCTCTTTTTTTAAAAACTTCTTTGGGATATAGACCTAGCAGTGCTATTGCTGATCAAAGGGTGTGCAGAGTTTTATAGCCATAGGCTATAGCCATGGGCACAGTTTCAAATTGCTCTCCAGAGTGGTTGGATCAGTTCACTACTCCATCAACAATGAATTATGTCCAAGTTTTCCCACATCCCCTCCAACATTTATCATTTTCCTTTTTTGTCATATTAGTCAATTTGACAAATCAATATTCTTAAAACTCAAATGTGACTAGGTCCTATTACTCATCAAGAAGCCCCAGTGCCAAACTCTGAATGAAATTTAGGATGAAAAATAAAAATTTCTTTCTCTGGGATTTAAGGACCTTCAATGCCTTCTTCCAGTTTACCTTCTTAGGTTTATTGAAAATTGCTATCCTTTGTACATATTATATTCCAGCTAATCTGGTCTGTTTACAATTCCCCCTGTAAGACATTCTATCTTTTGTTCCTTTGGCTGCTCCATGCCAATAATAAGTGGTCTTATCTCTCCCTCTAATAATCTTTAGCTTCCTCCCAAGCTCAGATCAACCTAAATCTCCTGCTATAAGAAAGCAAACCTGATCCTCCTCTGTACCTACTCAGCTAATGCCCTCCCCACCAAATTACTTTGTAAATTTTGGTACTTACTTAATTTTAATTATATTATTTTCTCCAAATAGAATGTAAACTTTTTGAGGGCAGAGAGTCTTGTTTTTAACTTTGAATTCCTAGAAGTGAGACTATTTCTTGGCACAGATAGTATGTACTAAAAATAAACAAACAACCCTCCCCAAAAAAACAACAACGTATGTTGAATGAGTGAATGAATACATGTCTTCCTTTTCAGATTTATCAAAATGCCTTTTCCTAGATCTCTCATTTGTATTTGTAGCACCTCCTCTGGGCTATCTTCCCAAATAGACACTAAAAGGTTGCAGATAAAGGAGGGTGATTATTTTCATAGTTTCTAGGTTACTCTGTGGGTCTTTACTCTTAAAGCTGTATAGTTTAGGATCCCCACTGTTGAACTTCCCATGAATAGTGAGCCAGTAGACACAATTAGCTCAAAGCAAAAGCATTTACTAAGCTGTTGTAAGAAGAACATGTGCAAAATATTCCCTTCACAAACTTCTACTCTGTTACTCTTCTAATGTCATCAAAGAGAAACTTTCCGCCAACACTAGGTAAGGAGACAATATGGTGTAAATACTCTTTGTAATTGATGAACCTATTCATATCTCAGTATCTCTGTTATCTGCCATTTACCCCAGCTTTTGGTGATAGGGGAGAGTGTAGAATTAGAGGAACCAAATCTCACCTTTCCAACCTTTCCATACATATGTCACTTTTTCTTGTACTAGTTATTTGTGTACCTCTATTTCTCTCTATTAGAATGTAAGCCCCTTGAGAACAGAGTCTGTGCTTCATCAGTTTTGAATTTGCAGCCTTCGAATGGAATATAATTTGGTTTTGAATTGAACTTCCCTTTGAACAGAGATGTTTTGCTCCTGGGACAAAGTTTGGTGCAGATGTCTGCTAGGCCCGCAGAGTGACCTGAGACCACCTGGTTTAGAATTGTTCTCTGGCTTCAGATCATAGGATAGAGAGCTGGAAATGATCTTCAAGCTATCCCAGAGTTCAACTTCTCGTACAGTTGAAGAGCCTGAGGTCCAGAGAACCGAAATGGCTTGTTAGGGGTCACACAGGTAATTAGCTGCAGAATTTGTTGCTAATTCAAGCAGAGCTTAACAGCCTTTCACAGTGTAGACAGTTTGGAGTCAAATGATTGAAATTCTGCCACTAATGCTTGCTACCTGGATAACCTTGAAGAAGCTGTTTAACCTAGACAGCCTTATTCTCTTGTGTAAAATGAAGGGGCTTGAATTAGGCAGATGGTCTCCGGGGTCAGATTCTGACCTCATAGCTCCAGCGTTTTTTTTCTGATCCACCTTACATAACTCATCCCAAGTTCTTTCAAGTTTGAGCTAAATAGAATTGGCTACACTAGCCTTACATCTTCTGAATATGCAACAGCTTGCCTTTGCATTTTGCTAGGGTGCTTTCCTAAATACAAGGGAGGGGGTTCTTTTTACAGGAGCAATGAAGGTGTTCTAAGGACATGATCTTGGAGTTCACTCCCTTTGGAACATGAACTTCAACTGCCCAAGAACTTGGGGTCTTAAGGAACCCAGAGTCTCAGCAGTCCTTGGAGGCTGAGATAACCTGTAGCTATTTTTGAATATAAACAGACCTTATTAAGGCATTAAAAGGACTGCTCAAATGTGTTTTTTTTTCTTTTCCCCTCTCATTTTGGCATTTGGAATGTCACTGTAAGTCAGAGCCTTGAGACTTGGCGAGGCTGCCTTTGCAAACAAACATCCTGTCAAAGGGGCCAGCACTCTGTGTTCCAGGATGATTGACAGGAAACAGGGTGTTGGGTGAGGAGGGAGGATGGACATTCCTTGCAGGATGGTCTCCATTTCCCTAAACAATAGCCAAATGGTGAAGGCTCCTCACCTATTCATTTGCAAACCCACTTGGTGGAAGTTGGAAAGTTTCAAGAGTTGGTGGTGAAAGGAGTTAGGGAGGATGTGGGCTGGGGAAGAGGTGAAAGGAACATTTCTAGGGGCTAGACTATTACTCAACCCAGCAATTAGAAAGGGAAAAATGCTAAACCTTTTGATAATGCTATTATTTGTGGTAACTGCACATGCTGAGATCTGAGAGGCATTGCATGGACCACTTCAAATGAGCCATAGGACAAAAGGGAGAAATCCAAACAAGATGAGGAAAAGGCAAATATTTGTTCTGCTTAGAAACTGGGTTTCATGTGAGGTGAGGGGCATAGGTAGGCACCTGGAATGGTTCTCCCTCTTAGTTTGACCAAGGTCTCTCTGTTCTTCTACTGCCTTAGGTTTAGGTTGGGGTAAAGGTGAAGAGAAGAAAGAAATGGGTAGAAAATAGGGAAGGACAGGGGCATTTACAGACTCTCCCACTTCCAAATTGACTCCTACAGAATTTTTAATGTAAGTCAGTTCAACAAGCATTTATTAAACACCAGTGTGTGTATGCTGGAGAAAGCAGCACATACGCAGATGAGTAACAGTTCCAGCTATTCCAATCAAACTGGCTCATTAGCTGGTCCTAGTACAGGATATCGCATCTCCTTCCTCTGTGGTTTTGAACAGACTATCCCCACCCCCATGCCTGGAAAGCCTTCCCTCCCTCTACGTATTCACTTGGTAGAATCGCTAGTGTCCTTCAAAATGCCACTCAAGGGATATTTCCTACACAAGACTTTTCCTGATCCCCTCCCTGAGATAGTGACCTTTACTTTTTTTTTTTTTGCAAGGCAATTGGGGTTAAGCGACTTGAGTGTCAAGTGTCTGGTCTGAGGCTGGATTTGAACTCAGGTCCTCCTGATTCCAGGGCCAGGGCTCTATATGCTGTGCCACCTAGCTGCTCCAGTGCCCTTTACTTCTTAAAATGACTTTGTGCTACTTATATTTACTTATCTGTGTAAATATTATACAGCCCCCCCCAGGAGAAAGTAAGCTCCTTGAGGGCAGGGGCTATTTGGGTTTTTTTCTCTTTCTATAGGTCCTCAAGGCCTTATATGGCATTAGCAGATGTTGAGTAAATGTTTGTTGCATTGAAGAAGGGGAAAGAACAAAGAGGGGGAGCAATTAACGGGACAGTGAGTGGGAGGAGCTCACCCCATGAGAAAATAGAAGCACAGAATTAAAATGGCCATAGAAAAACAAAGTGTTGTCTTTCCTTCATGCATGAAATAGTAGCAAGTCTTCAAATGGCTCACATTTTTATGGTCCTTTACGGTTTATGAAGCTCATACTTTATAACAATCCTGTGAGGTAGGTCCAGTAAGTATTACAAGCTCCATTATCCGATGAGAAAACTGAGGTGTAGAGAGGTTAAGTAATTTGTCCATAGTCACACAACTAGGCAGTATTGGAATTCAAACCCAGTTTTTAAACATGGTTTCTAAACTCCCCTTTAAGAACCAACCCCCCACCCCAACCCCATATCAAAGTTTCTTTTACATGGTATAGAATAGTATATCCTCACCTTGGGTATGATCAGCAGTATACATGGAGGCAACTAGGTGGTAGTGGCTAGAGTGCTTGTGCCTAGAGTCAGGAAGACCTGAGATCAAATCCAGGCTCAGATACTCTGTGACCCTGTGAATGTCACTTAACCCCTTTCTACCTTAGTTTCTTCAACTGTAAAAAGGGAATAATAACAGCATCTACCTCATAGGATTGTCATGAAGATCAAACGAGATAATATCTTGCCTGGTACATAGTAGGCAGGCAACTAGCTGGGGCAGTGGATAGAGAGCCTGGCCTAGAATCAGGAAGATTCATCTTCCTAAATTCAAATCTGGCCTCAGACACTTATGAGCTAGGTGACCTTGGGCAAGTCGATTAACCCTGTTTGTCTTAGTTTCCTCATCTGTAAAATAAGCTGGAGAAGGAAATGGCAAACCACTTCAATATCTTTGCCAAGAAAACCCCAAATGGGGTCACAAAGAGTTGGGACATGATTGAAATGATTCAGCCACAAAATAATAGGCACTACAGAAACACACAGTCTTTCCCCCCATTCCCTTCCATTATATCACAGACACCACTCTAGTGTAAATTAATAGTTGCATAAATAAATACGATTGAGATGATTTTATCAAAGAGGTATAAGTAAGTCCCCTGGTGTAGGGGAACATAACAAAGGAGAGCTAGGCACAGTAAAAAAACATGAACTGCTTGCAACCCCCCTAGTTTTCAAATGTCTCTAGTAGTGATTATTCCATTAATCCCAGACCGTATCCTAGTCTATGGCTGGAGATCACAGGATTAAAGAATTGGAAAAGATTGCCTTCTTTTAACCTTTTTTGTGCCATGGACCTCTTAGGCAGCAAATGAATGGGATTAAAAAGGAAACCGATCATATTGAAATATATTTATCAAAATAATCATTTAAAAAAGTTCATAGACCCCAGGTTAAGAACTTTCCACACTTTACAATCAGGAAATGAAGGCCCAGAAAGGCTGCCCGATTGGTCCCAGGTCCCACAGATACTAAAGAGGAAAGCTCAGGTCTCCTGGCTAGCCCTAATGCTTTCCCTAACACACAGTGCCTGTCATCTCTTGCTTCTAAATGTGTGACTTTGGGCAGCAAGCCCAACTTGTTGGAGATTTGATCATTTTTATTTCACTAGGCTTAGCAAGAGAACTAATGTGGGCCAATAAAGTTTAGTGAGGACCAGAAACCAGACCCAGAAGTAGAGATTATGTAATCAGAAGCACGACCGTATAACTAGGATAACTTCATACTAATTGGAGATTATAGTTCAACCACACATTCACATATTGTGTAGAACTCACTTGCTGCTCATAATATTCACTGTTTCTCATATCTTTGAAAAATATTGCTCTTAGAGAAAAACTAGATACTAAATTTAGAAATTCTTTATTATATTCAATTTAACAGTCAGCCAGAATTTATTCAGACAAATACAAACAGAAAGAAAGTCCCTGCCTCTAAGGAACTTCTGTTCTAATGGGGGTAGATAGCAAACAAAAGGAAGCTGGAAAGAAGAGAGAGGAAGAAATGAAAGAAGGGGAGAGGGCTAAGGCTGGAGTGGGGCAGGGGACTTGCTGGTAGAGAAAGTCTGGAATGCAGGCTGGAGAGGACTGAGACTTGAATGTTCTGGAAGTCTTTCATAAATGGTGTTTCTGGGGGAGCCATTCAATCAGAGGGAGAGACCACGAGTTAATATTTGTATTCCAGGTCTGCAGTGAGCTTCTAGGATGAAGAGGTTCCTGGGATATGATCCCAATGATGTTGAATGATTCAATTCATTTTCACAAATATTCATTAATCCCTTAATATGTACAAAAGTTATATGTGTCCCGAGATTGCAAGTATCTAGATGTCTCCAGGAAGAGGGCAATAGGCCAAACTTCTTCGCTTGATATCCAAAGCAATATGGCTGAGTAGAAATAATGGTGGTGGTTCAATTCTCACTCTAAGTTGTATGGCATCAATTAAACTCTCCAAGCCTCAGTTTTCACATTTAAGATGGAGAAAAATCTTTTCATTACCTATCTCACAGCTTGGTTATGAGGAAAACACTTGGTAAACCTTATAAAGCTGATGTAAGTTATTATTATAAATAATCTAACTGAAACTTATCTCTCCAGCATTACCAGTACTCTTGTCCCAATACACTTTGCTCCAGGGCAGGCCTGCACAACATACGGCCCACAGGCTGCTTGCAGACCACCAAAGGATTTCAGGTGGCCCACAAAAAATGTAGAGGAGGTAAAAGAAAGTAAAGATTTAATGAGTGTTGTGTCTGTGGCCCACTTAACCTTCCTTCCACTAGTCACTACTGTGCCCATCATGTCCATGCCCATCATGGTGGATTGCCTCTCTCCTGTTTGTCATGTGACCCACAGCAATCAACCATTGTCAGTCTGTCTCTAGTCTGAGAGAAATGATAGTTGTATCTTTTCTCTGTGTTTTTGGTCATTACTGACATTGAACAGACACAAAGTGAGTGGAGCCCCATGCCGACACAGCTGATGCCTGCTATGCTACCAGCGGCAATAATAGCAGGGCTTCTTCCCCTCCCTCATTGCGCGGCCACCCTCCAATTACATGAGTATCTGGTGCTCTCTCCAAGATCACATGCTCAGTTCAGTATTTCTTTATATGTGAGTAGTTGCCGTGGAGATTTTTTGGTTCTGACATTAAAGTTTTTGGGGTAACTTTGTAAAATGAGTGATAAAAAGAAACAGAAGATCTAATCAGAACACAGAGTATTTAATCCAGAGTGGGCAAGTAGATACGTGTTTACTTACATGAGAGACTAAATATTGTGCCTATTACTGAGAAGTAATAGTCAATCTTTGTCGTCATTTTGAGTCAGAACACCCTGAGTTAAGCAAATTGGACACCAATGAAAAACAAATTAGAGCATCCAAATTGTTGAAAAGTTTCTGTGGGGAACAATGGTTTCTCAAGAAATTAAACTCAGAAAATGAGGTGGCTACTCAGGTTAGTTTTCAGATTTCTAAAGAAGTTGATTTCAATCATGATTCTGGAGTATGATAAACTGCTGACAAGAGATGTAATATGTCCCATTAACTAAATGTAAACAGTAAGAAAACCTGAAAAATTATTAAAACTTGTACCACTTAGCAAAGTGATTTTTTAACATTAATACGATTTCATGATAAATAAAAATCTTAAGAAGTGTAATTAATCGATATTAATTGAAATTTCCCTTTTTTAAAAATATATGCCTTATTGCAAAATAGTTTAATGATTAATTACACTTTTATTTGGAAAGTGAGCCACTAACAGCTATCTGTGGCCCAAAGAAGTTCAGTCTATTTTAATTTTGGCCCCTACCTGCTGCCAACTTGTGCAGGTCTGCTGTAGGGTAAATTACTTTTCCCTGTCATTGCTCTTACAGTCTTATAACTTCCTGCTTCTGTTTTTTTTTTAAACTACTCTGAACATCTATTATTGAATGACTTTCTCTCCCACCTTTCTCTCACCTGTTGGAGACCTTCTTGGCTATCTTCTACCATTACAAGGGTACCAGTTGAGCACTTTGGCTTTCCACTTCTCCATCCTCATTCTTTCCACCAAACCATCCCATCCTCTTTTCCTGTCAGACAGATTCTTGAAGACTTTTTTTTTTTACTTCTGTTCTACTTTGGTTCTATGTTTCAGTCCACCCACACCCATCAAGAGTCTCCCCATTGACCTCTCTGTGATACCCATTTTTCTTTTATTTTTCAGAGGCATCTGTATATTCACATCTTGATTCTAAACACAACACTGGTAGAATGTTAATGGTAAAAAGATGGATGTTTGCTTTCCCGAGAAGCTTGGGCTAAATAAAAGAGTGCTGCAATTTCTTGAAGGCAATCCAACCCAGTCTTCTCTTCCTGTTCAACTATAAGTCCATTTCACTGTCTGTCATCTACCCCAGATACTCATACAGATGGAGAAGTTCTGGAGGGGACCCATCCAAATGCATGTTAGAATCAGGATGATGAAAATTCATTATTCACTTGATCTTTCCTGTGTGAGTGGTCAGGCCAAGCTCCTTTGAGTGCTTATAAGTCTCTTCCAGGATGCACAACAGTTTCCTGAGGAGCATTTAGAGAACCTCTCCATTCATAGGGAATCCCTCTTTGACTAGTATTTGGTTCTGGATCTCCTCTCTCACCATGATGAATCACTTTGGTAATCACATCTCTCCCTATTTCATGTTGCATCTGATAATTATGATCATATGGCCATTAAACAGGGTAGTTCCTGCTGGTGTGAATGATTTTAATGCGTGTGTGAATCCATGAGGTAAGTCTGGTAGATTTTATTACCATTTTCATTTTAAAGATGAGGAAACTCAGTCTCAGAGAAGCTAAGTGATTTGCTCATGATTGTGCAATGTATAAGCATCAGAGGAGATTCAAACCTGGATGTCACCCGAGTCCAGGGCTGGGACTCTTTCTACTGTGTCCCATGGCCTTTTTTTGCATACGTCAAATGTCTTCACTCTCATACCGGATCTAAGTATGAAGTGAATGAGTGTATTTTTGTTGTTCCCTCATTTCAGTTGTGTTAGACTCTTTGATCAGCAGGAAGTGGACAGTAGAGTGGGTTTCCATTTCCTTCTCCAGCTCATTTTACAGAAGAGAAAACTGAGGCAAGCAGAGGTTAAGTGACTTGCCCAGGGTCACACTCTAGTAAGTGTCCGAGGCCAGATTTGAGCTCAGGGAGATGAGTCTTCCTGACTCTAGGCCTGACACTCTATCCTAGCTGCCCCTTGTAGGTTTCAAGTTTAGACACCCATATGGCTTTCCTTAACTTTGTTACAAAATGTCTCTCTCCACTACCAATACCTTTGAGCCATAAGGAGCATAATGAATAATCAATTTGAGTTCAGTGGTAGGACAATGTATGTTTGCAGTTGAGATAGATAGATAGAGGCCTTATTACATGCTTATTATATACCAGGCACTGTTTAGGCCTACATTTCGAGTTTACTTCTCTGTGTTATCCACTATTTGGTGTGAGTCAGATATGCTTTCTCCCCCAACACTATCTTTGGTTCCTATAAAACATTTCATTTTAACAGTTACTAATCTTTCTCTGCTATCTCCCCCACCCCAACTGGAGTACTGTCAAAAAACTATTTTGGGAGCCCCCCTTAATACAAGTCTTAAATATCTTTTGTACTTGATAGAAGATTAACTTAATTATTAATGTAATGACAGAAATTGTTAATACCAAATGTAATATGGACTGCCATTCCCTTAAATGATCCTTGTAATGTCGGAATTTCATTGATGTTCTTACATTCCTACTCGTGATTAGGTTGAGCTGAACTACACCCTAGGTCCACCCCCACCCCGGATGTTGCCTTATAGGGAGCTCAGCTCAAGCTGGATCTCAGCTTCTAGGGTCCTTGTTCCCTTCTGTTGGGATTCATGGCATGAAGAACAAAACAGACAAAATGAAGTGGTTTTCTTTATCTGGATTGTCAAGGGCTGCTGGGGTCTCATGACCAGGCCTGGCAACCTCACGTATCTCCTCCCCTTCTCCTCCTAACACTATAAAAACTTTTTCACGGATCTCTTTGGTTGGGAAATCCACTAGATGTCCCCCAGGGTAGTAGGTTTGCTACCCTGTTATCTCAATTAAAAATGCTTTATTCCTCAACTCATGGATTTAATTTATTTCAGGACTTGACATGCTCAATAAGAATGTGTTTTGGACTGACCAGTTAATTGATTAAGTAGGTATTGCTTAGTATCACAAATTCCAGATGAGAAAACCAAAAGGCTCATGGGAGTTTGGTGGTTGAACTCTTGAGTAGACTTCATGTTACAGTTTTTGATCTCTTTTGCCCCCCACTTCTTTTGGGTATGTTCTTGTATTCCCACCTGTGGGTTTCTTTCACTATTTTTCCTATGGTTTGTTGTGCCTGAGAAACGGTCTCAAAGGTGCTGCATTCCAGAGGCTCTATCATTCCCTCCTAATGTTTAGATGATGTTTGCTGCTGATAATCTCTTCCCTTTGCAAACATGAAGGCAGAAGCACTGGGAGGGAGAATGCTTAGTGTGAGATTACACAGGGGTGAGGAACCAGGGAGGAAACAGAATTCACAACATCTCCATTCCCAGGGATGGTATTTATCTCCTCGACTCATGCTGTCTCTACAAACTCATGTGCATTCTCTGATTTCTTAGGAGGGTTATTTGAAAAGAAAATGAAAGAGAAGCTGAATGTGCCTATCCTGGGCTAATAATAAAAAGATCAATATGTCCTAGATGGGACTGTGATTGTAGAACCAAGTCTGATTTTGAGTTCAAAAGGATGAACACAGAGGCCATATAGTCCAAACCTTTTGTTTTAAAATTGAGGATTCTGAGGCTCAAGGAGTTTAAGTGACTCATCCAATGTCACATAGGTAGGAATCATCAGAAGCAGTGTATAAGCTAGGTCTTCTGACTTCAGAGACAGTATTCTGAAGAGACCAAGGACTCTGAAAACATTTGATGACTGTAAAGACCATAACCTCAGATATAAAGAAATATCTTATTAAAATTATAAAATTATATTATAATTATAAAACTAAAGAAATAGCTTTACTCATATATAGTGGATTAAAAATAAGTTATGAGTGAGTACAAAAAATGTGGAGGGATCAGGGGCTCCTTTCATAGAAATTGACAGAAATCTTTAGTTTTATTGATGTCATTTTCTTTCTTTCTTTCTTTTTTTGCATTGCAGTAATACCACTACCTCCACAAAACCCTCCTTTCTGAAAAAATTAAATGTTAAGTAAAATGTACTGACATTGCAACAGTGCATATAACATCTGGTACCAGTAGTCTCCGACCTCTCTACCAGAGGAGGAATGTGTGGGGGAAAGCTTTTTAAAAAGGAAATTTGGCTCAAACAAGCTGTCTAGAGAGGCTGCTTCATGTAGCAGATATCACACCAGTCTTGAAGCCAGAAAGACATGGATTTGAATGGTTCCTTAGACATTCACTAATTTTGTGAACCTGATTAAGGCTTTTAAATACTTGAGATTTATATTTCATCATCTGTGAAATAGGGATGATAATAATGACCAAAGCATTTATCTTAGAGGATTGCAATGAGAATCATAAGGTAATGTGTGTTAAAGCCCTTTGCAAACCTTAAAGCGCTATGCAAATATCAATCAATCGATAAACATTTATTAAACACCTACTATGTGCCAAGCACTGTGTATAAATTATTATAGTTATTCTGGATTGTAGGAATTTTCAAAAAGACAGAAGTTCATGTATGTACACAGCTTTTAAAAGTTGTTCCAAAATGTGGAAATTTCCATTGAAGCGGTATGCTCCTACCCAATGGGCCAACATCCATGAGACTATCAGAGCATCTGGTCTCTGTGGAGCATATGCATACATATACACATACATATGTTTACATATATATTTATATATGTATGTATATATGCATTTTTCCCAGGGCTAACTGACTTATAGCTAGTGAATAGTGAATTTCAGAATTCTCTTCTAATATGAACTTGTTATACATGCTTCATCTCTTCTATTTAGTTTAGAGTTTTGCATTTACTTTCTTGTCTGTTATCTTGTCATATCTCCTTGCATTGGACAGGGAGAGAAAAAAAACTGTTTGTAGTTTTGTTGCACAATGTCTTTGAACCCATCTGAAATGGTATTCAAAAGGTAGAAGTATCTTCTACAGGAGGAAAACTCTCTTTGATTTTTGGTTTCTTCATTTGTAAAATGAGGATAATACTTGTACCATGGAATTCACAGAGTTATTTTAAGGAAAATGTTTTGTAAGCTCTAAAGTACTATAGAAATGTATTTTAATATAGTTACTATCATATACTTTATTACCATTTGAGTTAGTTTACTTCATGAGTGGGCACCTGGTATTCATTTATGTTCCTTTGAACTTTATAACTGTTAGGCAGTATTTTTAAATGGACATAGATTCCATTTTCTCTCAGGAGCATTGACTTCATATAGCTGCACTTGAGTTCTGCAGCCTGGTGACATCTATTCAGTTACAATACCACAGTGAACAGAGGCTAGTGAGATGCATAGTTTGGGAATGTGGCTTGAGGGCAGTCAGAGATGTGACCCAGGTGGCTAAAAGGCAAAATATCTGGTGGGCAGCTAGTGGGGCCAAGAGGCAGGTACAGAGGTGCAGGTGGCTGAGAGTGGGCATTGTGACTGGAGAAGCAAATGTAGGGAGCAGCCATGAGGAGTAGCCAAGGGAAGCAGCTGCATGGGACCAACAATGAAAAGTTGGCCATGTAGGGAAGCCAAGGTTTCTGTAATCATTTGCAATGAATTTTGAGGAGACCCACACTCCCAAGAGGGGCAAAGAGTTTTCCTAGGAAATTTTTCACCTCCCATTGTCTATCTTCCCATCTCACCTGGTCTATAGCAGTAGCTGTCTAATTTTTGGTCTCTCTGCTTCCTGACCCTCTCCTCTCTAATTCATCTCCCACACAGATCTCAAAGTAATCTTCATAAGGTCCTGATATGATCAGGTCATTTCCCTGTTAAAAAGCCTTCAGAGGCTCCCTGTTTCATCTAGAATAAAATGCAAAACTGTTTGGCCTGGTCTTTAAGGCCCTCCACGGTCTGAATCCATTTCACCTTTCTAACCCTATTTTGGATTATCCCCTTCTAGTGTGTGTGCTCTAGCTTAATGCTTTTTAAACTACGGGTTGTGACCCCATATGGGGTCGTGAAAAATTGGCGTCAGTGAAAGGTTTCTGAAAGTACAATGACCAAAAATTAATTAAAAAGCAAAAGTGTAATGAATCCGAGGTGTTTCTAGTGGCACTTGCCCATATTGCATTGCACAACTTCACTGCAGCCTTGGTTCTGAACACACAGCATGTGCACATTGCACTGCGCATGCCCTCAGGCATACAACACCAATAAATGCTGCAAAAAGAGGAGTAAGTGAAATAGTTTAAGAAGCCTTCATGTAGCTGAACTCAGAATCAGGTGGGCTACATGTCCCATCAGGCTTGTAGGGTACCCTGAGGAATTTGTGGGGTGTTACTTTTCTACTGCCATCAGATCAAACCCTCACTGGTTCATTCCTCCTATTGTTAGGTGGCCAGTGACTAGCACTTTGGTTCCATTTAATTACTTAACATCAATTTACTTTTACAAAAGTATATTTACTTCAAAGATGGAGGAGGAGTTAAGAAGAGTGTAGGCTCAACTTACCTCAGTTCCTATGTAGCATTGGTCCAACCAAGTTCACACTCAAAGGTGGCATCAAGGCCTGATGAACCTTTGTCTCAGCTTCTGCCAGATAGGGAACTTGAGGGCCTTCCCAGAGATTGCTCAGGGATACTGAGTTGACTGCAAGCCTATACTCAGCTTAGGCTCTTGTGGTTTTGTCTTCTGACCTTTCAAAACTCTCGAGGTCAGAGACTCTACTCAGTAGTCACTGAGATCCGTGTCCCAAAGAAGTGAATGAGGCAAAGAAGCAGTAGCTGAAATGGATAAGCCTTTTTGCAGCCAATCAAAGAACCTCCTCTTCAACATATGGTTAGCTGACTAGATCCAGTTAGGGAATGTCTACACATGCTCCACATTCTCTAAGACACTTCCCATACATGTCATCATGGTTCTTTTGGAAGCAGACTTCCTATCTTCTCCATATGGAGAGATAACATCCCTGATGCTCTGAACATGCACCATACCCCCATGTTACAGTTGTCATTTCCTGGCATTTGGTGTTTAATCTTTCCTCCAGACCTTCTTCCTTATCTCCACCTCTCAAAATTCTTATCTTCCTTCAAAATTCAATTTGTGTGTCATATCCTCAGTAAAGCCTTCTCTACTTCCAGTTTTAGGGTTCTTTCTGCCCTCAAATTAATTTGTCCTTAGTGATCTGTGCTTTGCTACCTCCAACTGCCCACCCTTCCCCCCTAAATGGGATAAAGTTCCATGAGGGAAGGGAGTGATTTGTGTTTTTGTATATTAAGTGCCTAGCACATAGTAGGATAATATTAATAACATTAATTATAATAATATTAATAAATATTTGCTGAATTGATTTGTATACATTATGGGAACACATTTAGAGCTCGTAATTTAAGGCAAAAACAAATAGATTTTCATTATAATACATTGATGTCTATATAATATTGATTACAAAATAAGAATGATATTTTTCAAAATATTACATGTGAAAAAAACATTGAAATTATGTCAAACAATCATTTTGAATATACGAGCTAATGTTTGATTCAAGTGCCATTTCTACCATTGCTGCTTTCTTCAGTACAGTGGAACGAGTACTGGGTTTGGAGTCATGAGATCATTGATCTTGACCTGGGAAGGACTTCAGAAGCCATCTAGGTTAACCTGATCATTTTATAGAGGATGAAACAGGCCCTGGGTGACTAAGAAACTTGCTCAAGGTCCCATAGGTAGGTAAGCATAGGAAGCAGTCCCCAGGTCTTCCTACTCCAGAGCCTGTATTCTTTCCACTGTATCTTGCTTCCTCCCTAGTGGAATAAAAGGATTAGGATCCTGCCTCTGAAATGTATTAGCTATGTGAACCTGGGGCAGTTATTTAATCACCCTGAGCCTCTGTTTCCTCATCTATAACATAGAGATAATGCTTACACTACAGAATGTGAAGGGTCATTGTGAGCAAAGCACTCCATTAAGTGGATTAGAAATGCAAGGAATCATCATCATTGTCTAATATTTATTTAGTCTTGCTTATGGCATTTAACAGAACCCACAGAAGATTACAGTGTCTGTCCTTAACAGGCTTACTTCAACTCATGTTACTATACTCTGATTTGTGATAGGTTTTTATCTGAACAAATTATGTATCTAATTCATGCAATTGTTCAATAGCCTTATGAGAGCCATCAACCACTAAAAGGCATTATTGAAGGAGAGAATATGATCTCTATATCCAAGTATCTTTAAAAACAGTACAGATCCTCATCTATTCATGGCAACTTAGGTACAGCGCTCATTAACATCTGAATGTGGGTAACCTAGAGACAAGGGCAAGCACTCCAAAGGAGTCTCTGATCTCTCCCTATCTCTTCTACTTCTAATTTTGTGATTCTTATTGTTAGATAACATTTGATTTTTAATCTTTTTTTGAATGCAATTTTTTCTTTTAACTGATTTTATTTATAGCTTTGTTTTTATCACCTTCATTACCAAATATATTTTTTCTGTGAAGAGTTGGACATGACTGAATTTTCTACGCAGTGAGCCAACCTTTCTAAATAAAGAAAAAAAACCAGTTTAGTGAAAACAACCAATACATCAACTGTGTCCACCAGTACATACAATATTCTACACTCCCAGTTTCCTACCTTTGTAAGGGGAGTGGGGTAAGAAAGGACTTTTCTGAACTTTTCTCTACTGACAAGCTTGTTCACTATAACTATATGGTATTCAGTTTCTTTTTTCCTTTTTTCTTTCCATTTACTTCATTGTACTTATTCTGTATATTGTTTTCCTAGATCTCCTTATTTGATTCTGAATTATTGCATATTTCTTCCAATGTTTCTCTGAATTCATCATAAATTTTACTTATGAATAGGGACTCCTGGCTTCCTAATATCCTGAATCTAAATATAGTTCTAAGTCTAAGAACAGCGATACAAGTTGAGACGGTGATTTTAGATTATCTCTTGCTATTAATTGGTGAGCAGAGTGGTAACCCCAGCTGGCTGATGCAGACAAGTCCTAGGAAAATGAGCTATCAGATCATTAAATCCAATAGCTGAAATCCTTCCACTGTGTACAGAACACTTCACACACACACACACACACACACACACACACACACACACACACACACACACACACACCCCTTTCCAGGTTGTTATTCCGACTCGTTAAGCATTTCTTGAACATTTTTTGCCAAGAGGGCTGCCTTTCATCTGCTGTTCCTCACACCATGGCAGTCCTCACTTCAGAGACAAAGGGAATCGTGGTGCAGGGAAATCAATGTGGTCCATTCAGGGTCACAAGTCAATGATGTGATAGAGTTGGGAGCAGAACTCAGTTCTCCTGATTGTTGAAGCCTCAAGTGCCCCACTAAACAGCATGGACTTGGTTCATGGCTGATTTTTTCACATGATAATCACCTGCATTGACATAACACTTTAGAGTTAGAGCTTTCGATTCTGGCCATGTTTCATAGGAGAATAAAAATAAAAATTCCCTACCAGAAACCTCACCCTCTGTTGGAGACACAATAGCCAGGCTAGGCTTTGTGCTTGGTGCCAGAGATACAAAGATTAAAATGGAGTCCCGCCTGTCAAACAATATACATTCTATTGAGGAAGACATGGAGTATATATATATATATATATATATATATATATATATATATATATATATATATATAGCTAGCTACAAAATAATTAGATGGTAATTTTGAGAGTGAAAGTTCTAAGCAGCTGTGAAGATCAAGAAAGGCCTTATGTAATAGGTGCTAGTTGAGCTGAGTTTTGAAGGAAACCCAGGGATTCTAAGAGGCAGAGTTGAGGAGAAAGTGCATTCCAGGCGTGAATGACAGCCATGCAAAGGCATGAAGGCAGGAGATAAAACTGAGAACTTGAGTGGGAAAGCAGCAAAGCCAGGGTTCTAATCTAAGTTTTCGGACACTAGATATCAGTGCTCTTTCCATTGTATCACACTGCCTCTGAACTTGGCAGGCTAATTTTTTGTTGTGTCATTGCTCAGGTCAAACCAAATGGTTTTGGACACCATTTTTGTGTGTGGCTGACTGTTAAAGAGTTGGCTACAAATCTTGGTGAAGCTGTAGGGATTCTGAATTTACCCAAGGCTTGTTTTTGTGGTTCCTTCCACTAACATTGGTAGAGTCATGGTGTATATTGTTTCCTGGTTCTACTTATATCATTTCATATGACTTCCTATGCTTCTCTACAGTCATCCTAATTCCTGCTTATGAGTCTGAATGCGATTAGCTGGGATGTTCATAGCTGCCTCCACTGGTCTGCTCCATTTTCATGTCAGCCAACATGGGTTGAGGTTAGCACCAGGGCTCCAACATTAGCCCTGAATTGCCCTGGGGAAATCTGTGAGGTTTTAAAATGATTCAGTTGGGAGAAAAGGGTGGGGAAGGGAGGGTGTTCCTCTGAGCGTGTTGTTGTCATTGCTGTTGTTGAGTTATTGCAGTCCTGTCCCACTCTTTTTGACCCCATGTGTTGTTTTTGTTTTTTGGCAAAGATATTGGAGTGGTTTGCCATTTCCTTCTCCAGGTCATTTTTTTAGATGAAGAAACTGAGGCAAACAAGGTTAAGTGACTTGCCCAGGGTCACACAGTAAGTGTCTGAGGTCTTCCTGACCCCAGGCAGGCACTCTATCCACCGTGGCACCTAATTGCCCCTACCTCCTCTGAGCTAGTCTATAACAAAATTTTTGAAGAGGGCAAAGTTTGTTGTTAACACCTCCTGCTTTGATGCTTCATCCCCTTCTACAACATCCTCTTTCCATGGCTCTCCCCTGTCTCCCTTTCAGTCACTTAGTATCCTCATATTCTTTTCTCCTATCTTACTATTAAAAACTGTTCTCAGATATTAATCTGAAAAGAACTTCTCCCATGCCGGTTTGATTTTAGACTGCCTTACATGCAGTATAGCTTTTGAGAATGAGGAGGTCATAGTCCCACTGAACTCTGCTTTGGTCAGAGTTATCTGGAGTATTGTGTTCTGTTCTGGACAACATAGTTTAGAGCCTTTTTTTTTATAAGTATTTGGTGGGGTTTGGGGGACAGCTTAAACAAGTAACTGCTTTTACCCCCTGGACAACCTAGTCTATTTATTTATCTATTTATTTGTTCATTTATTTATTCATTCATTTATTTATTCATTCATTCATTCATTTATTTATTTATTTATTTATTTATTTATCCATTTATTTATTTATTTGTTCATTCATTCATTTGTTTATTCATTTATTCATTCACTCATTCATTTATTTATTTACTCACTTATTTATTTTTTGTTCATTTATTTGTTCATTCATTCATTCATTCATTCACTTATTTATTTATTTATTTATTAATTCATTCATTTCTTTATCTATCTATCTATTTATTTATTTGTTTGTTTGTTTTAGGCAATTGGGGTTCAGTGACTTGCCCAGAGTCACACAACTAGTAAGTGTCAAATGTTTGGTCGTAGGCTGGATTTGAACTCAGGTCGTCCTGACTTCAGGGCCAGTGCTCTAGCTGCCCCAACAACATAGTTTAGAAAAGGCTTTGGTGAACTGGAGAGTGCCCAGAGGGTACTGGGTTTTGAATGCATCCCGTATGATTTCCAGTTGAAAGAAAAGGGTGCATTTTACTAGAAGAAGAGATGACTTTGGGGGACCGGGACAGTGCCTTCAAGCTATGGTAGGACTGCAAAGACTGGATTTGCTCTCTTTGTTCCCAGAGGGTAGATTCACCAACAAAGAGGATAAGCTGCAAAGAGGCAAAATTAAATTTGATATAGGGAAAAAAAAACACCTTCTAATAAGGGTTTTTTTAAGGCAATTGGGGGTAAGTGACTTGCCCAGGGTTACACAGCTAGTAAGTGTCAAGTGTTTAGTCTGAGGCCACATTTGAACTCAGGTCCTCCTGACTTCAGGGCTGGTGCTCTATCCACTGCTCCACCTAGCTGCCCCTTAATAAGGTTTTGAAGACCTTATTTGAAGACCTTCTGAAGGTCTTCAAAAATAGAATAGGCTACTATGGGAAGAGGTGAGTACTACTTCACCGGAGATCTTCAAGGGAAGGAAAGGAAGGGAGGGGAATAAGCATTTATTAAGTGCCTGTGAGTTTTCAAAATGCCCCCACATTCACTAGAACAAATGCCAATCAAAACTCAAGTGGGCCACTTCCTGATAAAAAGGGGATGGTCTCAGTGGAGACTGAGACTTTTTGGACACGGCCAATTTGGAAATTTATTTTGCTTAACTATACATGTTTGTAATAGGGATTTTGTTTTACTTTTCCTAGAAGGGGAAGGGAAGGTGAGTGGCAGAGAAGGCAGACCTTCATTTGCAAATAAACTAACAGCTAAATAAATAAAAAACTCAAATGGTCACATATAAATATATGTTCTTCTAAAATAACAACAACAAAAACAACAGTTCTGGTTCCATTAAATTGTTCCATGCTGGGGCTAGGCATGAAAAAGTGTTGAGAGATAATTTGTGGTTCAGTGGATAGAGTCCTGTAGTTGGAATCAGAGGACCTAGGTTCAAAACTTAGTTTTGCCCTTTATTTCCTGTGTGACTTTGGGCAAGTCATTTAGCCTCTCTGGGACTCTGTTTCCCTATCTGTAAAATTTAGAAATTGGACTAGATGACCTCCATAAATCCCATAATTGCCCTTCATGGTAGCTTAGGTGGTAGAATAAGAAGTATATCCAGCATTCAAAGGACCTGTTTAAATTCTGGTTCTGGGCCTTCATTTCTTGATCTGTAAAATAAGAGGACTGGAGCAGATGACTTCTAAGATCTAGTCCCACTCTTAGATTCTAGGAATATGCACTGAGGGTGAAAAACCTTTCACATTTAGGAAAACATTGAAGTTTTTGCTGGCTCAGTTGTGATTTTTTTGCAAATGAAAAGTATCAAAAAGTAAATTGACATCTTCATTTTTACTAAGAAGTTTCCCTTCACTGTTGCTCCTAGTTTATGCCCATAAACTACAGCTCTTTAGCAGCCTTACAGGTACAGTAGCCTGCTGAGGCTAGCCTGAGGGCACAGGCAGTTGAAGATCAAATCGGCTGCGAGGCCTGAATTACCAAAGCAAGTGACTTCTGGCAAGGCCACTGTGCAGACTCATTGTTCCTCTCTCTGACATTCCCTACTCACTGGACCTTGACTACATTTGTTGACCCAGAACCTAAATATACACTTCACATCTCCTTATAAATGACCTAGGACCCCTTGAGCCTTGATTTCAAAGCTATACACCTTGATCTGCAGCTCTGCACATTAGCAATCTGTTACCAAGTAAATCAGGTTGAATACCATACTTTTTTATGTTGTCATGATCTCAGGTGTGGACTAGATCTCTTTTCTGCTACTAAGAGATTTTAAAAGCGTTTTTGTTGAATTTGTAGTACAAACATAAATGCAAGTGATAGAACCACCAAAAAAAATACTAAGGCTCTGGCTGAAACCTAGCAAACCCAGGAATTTTAGCTTAGAAATTTCATCCTATCTTTTACTTGGTTAGTTGCCAAGTTTCACCCTGGAACACATTTTGCTATGGCTTTTTCCTAGGTGCAGGAGTTGACAACAGATGTGGTTGTGATATTGGTACTCTTAATACCCTCATTCAAATTCCTGTAGCAGACATGCAGTGATGCTCACCATCTATAAACATTAATTTAACCGTTGGCACTCTAAGTGTAAGAGTCTTCTAGAAGAAACACAGCAAGTGAAATGGCAGCTAATACAAATCATTTGTATTAACTGTAGCCAATTATCCTTTGTTCAGAAAGCTGCCCCTTGTGCAAACCTGAAAGCTCCCTGAAAATAACTAAAATCTTCTCTTTAGGAACATCCATATTCAAGAAAATCATGACATTCCACAGAATCTAATAATTTCAACTACACAATCCTTGTAGGCTGCTCTAGGGGTGAGACAACAATGCACATGACGTATATTTAGTATAGGCCGAAGGACTTCTTTGGAGTCTTAAGACAGATTAATTTTGTCTTTGTACACTCAGTATCTCTAGTATCATGGCTCATACACAGTAGACGATAAATATTCATTGGATTAAAAAAAAAAGCACTTCTCCATTGAAGAAATTTTAAGGCGGAAAATGTAAATTATACACTTGGGACTTTGTTTGTGACACCAGGGGTAATATCAAGTTTTAGGCTTTGCCCAAAAATCTCCCATAGAAGCCCATAATGCCTTGGTTTTGAGAGGGTCAGTGACACATTCAATAGTTCAATTTAATTAATTCAACAAGCACTTATAAAATAAGACCACAAAAATCAAGAGCATTTCTACATAGCAGTAACAAAATCCAGGAGACAATAACAAGAAAATCCCATTCAAAATAACTTCAAAATGTATTAAGTGTCTGGAATTCTATTTATAATAAATACCTGTATGGTTATAATTATAAAATATTCATTAAAGAAATAAAGAAAGAAGAAAAAAAGAAATAAAGCAGCCAGGTGTGCTGGCACAGACCCATAAATCCTGCTTCTGGGGAGGCAGAGTCAAGTGGTAGAACACTTGAGATCAGGAGTTCTAGGTTGCGTGGGCGAGGCTGATTGAATGACCACATGAATTCCAGCAACAATACACTGAGACTTTGGGAGTGGGGGTCCACTAGGTTGATTAAATAGGGGTGAGCTGGCCTCTGTTGGAGAAATGGAACTAGTTAAAAGTTTTATACTGACCAATAATGGGATTAATGAATGGCTGTGCCTACTTGTATTTAGAGCCTTGATGAGTTAGAGACCTGGTTTAATCGCTGTCTCTCTGTCTCTATACATACATACATACACACATACATACATACATACATACATACATACATACATACATACATATACACACACATATATATATATATACATACACATATATATGTATATGTATAGGTATACATATACATGCATTTTTTCTTCCTTCCTTCTTTATTCCTATATTCCTTCCTTCCTCCCTCCCTCCCTCCTTCCCTCCCTCTCTTTTTTCTTTTTTCTCTTTATCTCTGTATCTCCAGCCCTCCCTCCCTTCCTCCCTTCCTTCCTCCCTTCTTTCCTTCCTTCCTCCCTTCTTTCCTTCCTTGCTTCCTTCCTTCCTTCCTTCCTTCCTTCCTTCCTTCCTTCCTTCCTTCCAATCTCTTTGTCTCTCCCTGTCTCTGATACCTATTTTCCTGTGCATCTCTCTCTCTATTTAGATGTATTTCTATCTATCCATCTTTATATTATATATAATATTCAAATAAGTATAATATATGCATCTATATAATATAGATATAATATTCATATTTTATATGCATATCATATTATGCATAATATATAAATATATGCGGCAGAGACAGAGGAAGGAAAGAAGGAAGGAAGATCTTAAAAAGTTAGTGCATTGGCCTTTGAATTGGAAGGTTTATGTTCAACACTCATTAGCCTGGACAAATTTCTTCTCTCTAATCTCCAGTTTAATTATGATATTCAATTTAGCAAATATATGTTAAGTATGTCCTATGCTCAAGGCACTGTGCTAGATTCTATGAATATTAAAAGAAGTATTTAATGGTCCAGGCACTTTAGGAGCTTACCTTCTATTGGAGAATACAGATGAGTAAACAGAAGGTAATTTGAGGAGTGAGAGGGCACTAAAAACTGAGTAGGGTCTGGGAAGTGTTGGGTGAATAAGAGATTTCATTGTGAACAAGGTGGGAGGCACTATTTGAGCCTTGGGGGAAGATAAGGATTCTGAAGGGTGGAGAGGAGGATGGAGGGCACTGTAGGCTGGTTGTGCTCAGCTATCAGCCTAGTTTGACAAAAATGTAGAGTGGGAGGGGTGGGAGGAGAAGGAAATGTGAAAAAAGGCTGAAAAGATAGGCAAGAGCCAAATGATGGAGGGTCTTAAATGCCAAGCTGAAGACTTTATATTTTATTCTAATGGCAATAAAGAGCCAGTGAAGATTATTGAGTAGGAGATTGGTCAAACCTATGCCATAGGAAGATTATCTTGGCAGCTGTGTGGGAGAATGAGGATGGCATAGAAAGAGGAGAGACCACATGCCGGGAGACCAACTGGAAAGCTATTTCAATAGTCTTGGTGAGAGAGGATGAGAACTTGAATTAGGGTTGTGCCCATACGAGTGGTGAAAAATGAATGGATTAAAGAGTCTGAGTCAAGAAGATTTTGGCAGAAGATTTGGAAAAGGCAACTTGTGATAAAGAAAGAAGAGCTAAGGAGAATTCAAAATTATGAATCTGAATTATTGGGAGAGTGCTAGTACCCTTAAGAGAAATAAGGAAGTTTGAAAGAGGGGTGAATTTAACAAGGGAGATGAATAGTTCTATTTCGGACAGGTTAAATTTGATATTCTGATAGAGTGTCCAGGTGGAGATATCCAGTAGTAGTTGATAATATAGGTCTGGAAGTTAGGAGAGATGCTAGTGTAGGACATTGAGATTTGGGAGTAATTTGTGTAAACATTTTAATTTAACTCACGGGAACTGATAAAGCCACCAAGAGAAAATGTATAAAAAGAGAAGATTGTTCAGGTCAGAGCCTTGGGAGGCACTGAAAATCAAAGGGTAGAAAGCTGTTTGAAGAATCCACAAAGGAGACTGAAAAGGATCCATCAGACAGGTAGGAGAAGGAAAGAATACTGACATGTAACCTAAGAAAGACCAGAGCATCCAGGAAGAGTGTATTGTCAAAAGTGTCAAAAGCAATAGAGGGGTATGGGAAGATAGAAATGAAGAGGGGTCAGCTAGGTGGCACAGTGGATAGAGTACCAGCCCTGGATTCAGGAGGACCTGAGTTCAAATCCAGTCTCATACAGGAAACACTTACTAGCTGTGTGACCCTGGCAAGTCACTTAACCCCATTGCCTAACCAAAAAAAAAAAGATAGAGATGAAGATTAGGTATTAAAATATCATTAGTAATGCGAGAATTTGTTTTGCTGGACTATGCTTGTTTATGATGAGGATTTTTCATTTTGTTTGTTTTTGTTCAATGGGGAACAGTAGCAGGGATAGATTATGAATATAAGTAAAATAAATAACTAAATAATTTTTAAAATATAATTGGTAACTTTAGAGAAAGCAAGTTCAGTCAAGTAGTGAGGTCAGATGCCTGGTTGTGAAAGACTGAAGTGAGTGGTTATAAGGAAATGGAGGCAGTAAGCTTGTTTATGAAAGGAAGGAAAGTCATAAGATTTAAGTTTGAAGGGATGGCAGAGTAGAATGAAGTTTTTATTTTTATCCATTTTTTTTCTTTTTAGGAGGAGGAGAAATTCCTGAACGTCCCTCTACACAAAAGAGAAGGAACCAGTAGATAAAGAGAATTTGAAGATGAGGCAGTTACTGAAGGAGCAAACTCCTGGAGGAGGTGAGAAGAGGGGCAATTAAAGGCACGAGGAGATGGTGTAAAGGAGTTTTGAAGTATAGTGTGGTGAAGGCAAGGAAGCTTTCAATGGATGGTCTTGATTTTCCTAGTAAAGTGAAGTCATCTGCTGAGAGAAGGTAGTTGGTGGGAGTGGCTTTAGGAGAAAGAAGAAGTTGTGGAGAAGTCATTGTGGGCCCCATGACAGAGAACCAGTTAGCAGAATAGAGTCAATAACAGAAGAGCAAAAACATTGCCATGCAGTGGTGAGAACCTAATCAAAATTAACATGAATTTCAAATGGAATCACTTGGCTCATTTGTATGACTTCCTCTAGTCTCTAACAACAGAAGAATAGGAGCAGAAAAGGTGGGTGGTGGATTATGAATGGTAATAGAACAAGAGGGCAGGTGATTGCAGAGAGGAGGATGGTAGATAGTTGAACTGGTCAATTATAAGGCCAAAACCATGAATGTGAGGCTATGGCAGTGTTGATTGAATGAGAGAACAAATTTTGATGGGGTGATTAGAGATAACGATGAGGTTGAATATTATGTTTGGAAATAGTGAGACAGAGATAAAAGGATAGCAAATTGTGATCAGAGAGAAGAATTTCAGAGGGTGGGGTCATGGAAAGGACAGTTAGAGGTGACTATGATATTTAAATTGTGAATACTCCTGTAGGTGGCTGAGGTGGATTGAAATGCAAGCAATGGTAGTTGATGAGAGTGAAGAACTGGAAGATGAGAGTGACCAATATGTATATTAAAGCCCCTTAGTATGAAGACAGGGATAAGCTAAAAAAGAAAACTGTGAATTCAGAACTGAATGACCTGAGGGATTAGAATATGGTAACAAGAATCTAGATATGATAATACAGATAGATTGGGTGAACCTTAAATGGAAAGAGGTTGTAGTTTGATGGTAGTAGAGGAAAAGTGTGGAAGTGGCAATGGGAAGCAAGGAGTATTACCTTCTCCTTCTATCCCAGTGTTTCTGGGAGTCATACAAAAAGGAGCAATTCATCCTCGACAGAATAGCCAGGAATGTGGTATCTTCTGGAAAGTCAGGTTTTCTTTAGCAACGAAAGAAGGAAGACGTGTGACAGGAAAAATACTAGGATGAAGGGGAGTTTGTTAGTAATAAACTAAGGTTTCCTGTTGGCACGATGGGATAGAAAGGCAGGTGAACTCTCTCCTGATTGGGATTCTAGGAGCTAGGCTGAACACACACATGATGTATCCCAAGGTGGGAGGACAAGATATCAAAGATATCTTGGTTTGGGTCCCTGGCAGACAAGTTCCTTTAACCCACTTGTGCCTTGAGACTTAGGATTTCTGGAGGTTCTGAGACTCTTAGGTACAAGCCCTCATGTAACTTGCTTCTAGATCCTTGACATTTGGGATCTCTGGTGGTTTTAAAAAGCTGTGGTGGGGGAAGCAATGCATTTCTGCACGCGCGCGCGCGCGCGCTTGTGTGTGTGTGTGTGTGTGTGTCTGTGTGTGTGTGTGTGTGTGTCTCTCATTCTGTTGATTGATTAGGGATAGCTATACCTAACTCATGGGAACTAATGGGCTTATAATACCCCACAGCATAGCATTACTGCATTACCAAGGAACTCCTAGATCGTGTGTGTGTGTGTGTGTGTGTGTGTGTGTGTGTGTGTGTGCTTGCATGTGTGTGGGTGTGTGGTCTTTCACTCTGCTGATTGATTAGGGCTCACCATTCCTTATTCATGAGAACTAATGGCATGACAGTGCCATGAAGTGGGACTACAACCCACTCATTACTATATTACCAAGGAACTCCTTCTAACCCTTCTAATGAGTGGCCTGTAGCCCTATTTCATGGTGCTGTCATACCGTTAGTTCCCATGTATGTGGCTTATGAGAGTTCTTTCCAAGGCAGGATCAATTATTCATGGGTAGAATCTCAGAAGAAATGGAGATTGTATTTGACTACATGACAGATATAGCATTAATTATTTTCCATGTGCCAGGCACTGTGCTGAGTGCTGGGAATAAAAATATATTTCATTGAGAACCCAGAGTGTTGGATGTTTATTTGGAACCTAAAGTTTCTTTTGGAGGCCTCCCACCAGGCTTCCATACCATCACTCCCTCTTTCTCTATCTCTTCCTCTCCTCATTCCTGACCAACCCTGTTTTCAGGAATCTCCACACTCCTTTACCTGCCCTCCTTTCACTGGAGGAGGTTTTCTAGCATGAGGTCATCAGTCATTATGTATGGGAGTAGTAGGCACAGTGCCACTTTACAAACATCTCCCATTTGCAGCAGGTTGGTGGGAGGAAAAGAAACAGACATTTACAAACTTGTGGAAGAACTTTGGCCAGGTCTAATCTTCCTGGATACCTGACATTTTAGTTGCCTCCACTGTGTAGGGGCTGGATTGTCCCATTATGCACCATTTTGGTGTATATTAGTGAGCCTTTAGGCTTTTTTTGGTGTTTTCTGTCAGTCGATAAGCATTTATTAAACATGTCTGGGTACTGCTCTAGGCATTGGGGATACAAAGCTTTCATCAGGAATCACAAAATGTATATAAGTAGGTATATAGGTACATACATGTACATATATCTGTCTGTCTGTCTATCTATCTATCTATCTATCTATCTATCTATCAATCTATCTATCCCTAGAAACAAAAAAAGATACAAGATGATTATGGAGGAAAGGTACCACCTGCCTGGGGAATGAGGAAAGGCCTCATGTGAGAAGAGGTCCATGAGCTGAGTCGAAGAAAGCTAGGGGTTCTGAGTGTTGAGGGGAGAGTGTGTTTCAGGCATGGGGAATGACCCACATAAAGGCACAGAAATGAGCAATGGAGTGTCATGCATGAAAAATAACAAGCAGCAAAAAGCCAGTCTAGTTACATTGTAAAGGGCACAAATGGAGTAATGTATAATAAAGGTGGAAAGCCAATAAGACCTGGCCCAGATAGCATGCCAACTAAATGTGTCACTTCCCTAGAAGTGCCCACTTACCTTTGAACTTCTGAAGTCAGTTGGTTCCAGGGCTCCATTCTCACCCTGTGCATTTGAGTTCCAAGGGTATCTGGTTACACAGCCCAATGATCTCTGAGTTTGTGCCAGCAAGATGAACAGATTTATGTGAGGGCTTCTCCAACATTTTTGGATGTTATGGGTGTCTGGAGTAAACCTCAATAGGGGAGTGAGGTGGTATAGGGGATGGAGTGTTGGACTTGGCATCAGGAAAATTGGAGTTAAAATTCTGCCTCAGATAATAACAGCTGTATATCCCTGGGTGAGTCATTTATCTCTTTCCAGCCTCAGTTTCCTCACTTGTTAAATAGGCATAATACTATCTATCTTCCAGGGCTGTTGTGAGGATTGAAAACCAAGCAAAACAAAACAAAATTAAATAGAATATATCTTGGAGCTACGCCAGACTTCTCAGAAAAAACTTATTACTTCTGTTACACTTACCTGAGTGAGTCAATCTATCTGGGCTTCAATTTCAGTAAAATAAAGGGATTGTACTAGATGATTTATAATATATCTTCCAGTTCTGAATTCTATGAATACTATGAAACTAAGGTAAACCTGCTAACCTCAGAATCAACTTAATCTTTGGCTTAGACAAGATGGTGTCAGTAGGCCTACCTTTCTTGATAGTGTATTGAACAGTACACTATTTTTTTTTCTATTTTAGCTCTTTAAAAGGCCAAAATGTCACTCTATGGAAACTGGATTTCATATGCCTATCTAATTTCCATGCATTTCCCCAAATGCAATCATATCCTTTCTTTTCTATTCAACTCTGCAGTATCTGGCCAAGATAAATGGAGCAACTCTCTGGGCTATCCATCCAACTGTATATTAGAGTTTAGACAATAGGCATTCCTTAATCATTTAGTTTTTCTGTGGGGACAGTCATGTTAATGATCCCTCCTCCCAAGCTTCTTCTTGAAATGAAAAATTAGCTTTTCATCACTAAATTTTTGCCGGTAATGTTATCTAACTATGTAGCATTGAATATACAGTCTTTAGCAAATTAACAGCTTGGGTCACTAAAGGATAAAGGAGAAGCACATGCTGAGCTGCAACATATTAACAAAAAACCACTGTGGAGGAGAGGTGGGAAATATAATATCACAATGTATGACTAGACAAGGAAGTGGGCCAGTCATGCTATGAGAGAGGAATAAGTGGATAGCCACATCCTCCATTGGTATAAATGCAATGCCAAGATATCTAGAGGAAAACCTTCAGCATATTGG
The DNA here is from genome assembly GCF_003287225.1 of Phascolarctos cinereus. NCBI lineage: Eukaryota > Metazoa > Chordata > Mammalia > Diprotodontia > Phascolarctidae > Phascolarctos > Phascolarctos cinereus. Next base: position 110,095,969 of record NW_027555847.1, read on the forward strand.
GTGGATACATGGGCAGGAGGAGCTCAATATGAGAAGGCATGGATTGGAGGTGTTCTGCACCTCGAAGAAAGTACAGAGACCTTTTGATATTGAAGTACCTGATTTCTAGGGCTCTTGGATATTGTCGTAGAGTTCTAGATTTGCAGGTTACTTTGGAAGTCACCTGCTCTATCCCTAGGCATTTGATCTAGAGGACTTCTAAGATGACCTATGCATCCGTCATTGATTTTTTAAACTTGGAACTTTTTCCAAATGATAAAAGCACACTTGGATTTATCTTGGCATTTATTCTTCTCCAAAATAACAATAAATGAAAGGATGCTATTGAACAAAGAGCACTTTGTTCAGTGCCACATATTAAGTACAAAAATGTAGCCATCTTCACTTGAGGTGAAACAGCATGACACAGTGGAGAGAGTGGTGGACCTGGAAGGTCAGGAAGACCTGGATTCAGATCCTGCCTCTGACCTTACTAGATGTGTGACCAGAGACAAGGTACCTACCTGATCTTACCTTCACGTTTTTCTCTCAAATGATAAACTATGGATAATTTGCTGTCTGTGTCATCTGTGGAGGGGCCACAAGACATTGACCTAATTGCAATGTAAGACTCGAATTCTTTGTTAATTTTGTTCCTGTTTGTGTTTTAGGTATGTGGAAAGATAAACTGTTGGTTTGGAGCTTTCTTTTTCAGCAACAATAATATTCTTTAAAGTACTGTCTATGTAATTCACTTAAAGTATATTTTGAATTTCTGATATTCTGAACTATTCCTAATTTGTACTACCTTTTTGATGAGGAATGGGAGATTTTCTGTATCTCCTGATGGTCGGTGGTATTTTCTCTCTCCTGAGTCTCAGTCCTTTCTCTCCACTGGTCTATTTGACATCTCCATCTGGTTGTACCACAAGTGTCTCAAACTTAACATGTCCAAAACAGAGCTCAATACATTTCGCCCTAAGTCTACCCCTCCTCATAACTTTCCTAATTCTGTGGAGGGTACCACCATTCTTTCAGTCACCCAGATTCAAAACCTAGCAAAGAGAGAACTCTTTACTCTCAATCACCCTCATATTCAATAGATTGCTATGTCTTTTTGATTCTACTTCCTCAACATCTCTCATATGTCCCCTTCTCTTCTTTCACATCATAACCTCCTCATTCCAAGCTCCCATCAGCTCTATTTGAATTGAAACAGCTTCCTTATTGGTCTTTGTATGTCCAATGTCTCTTTTCTCCATTGCCTTCCATACAACTGCCGAATTGATATTGATAAAGGTCAAGTCTGATTGTGTCACTTTTCTATTCAAGAAGCCTCAGTGGCTCCCCATTATTTTTGAGTTAATACAAACTCCTGTTTGGCAATTAGAACTCTTCCCAATTTTGACTTTATATTTCCAGGATGGTTACATGTTAGTCCTCCTTAAATACTCTCTACATTTTAGTCAGCCTAGCCAGTTTCCTATTTTCTTTCTATCACATTTCATTACTCATCTCCTTGTATGAGGTGCCCCTCAGGACCAAAATGCTCTGTCTTTCTTTTAACCTTTGCCTCTTGGAATTCATAGCTCCCTTTAAAATCAGCTCAAAAGTAGCCTGATTCAAGAGGTCTGATTCTCTCAATATTCTCTCCTATCCCTTATCACTCTACTAGGCTTTTGTTGGCCAGTTTTTTGTTCTCAAAGATTATGTTAAGAAAGTGTAAGCTTTCTTAGGTCCTATCAAACTAAAGTGAATATTAATTACCTCCCTCCCTATTTCCCCTTTTCAGGAGCAGAACTAGGAGCAATGAAGAAGCTCCAGAGAGGCAGAGAGGTACAATTGCTTAGATGCTTTGTTAAATCTGTTATTGGTGCATAAACTTCCTTTACCTGACATAGGTTCCCAAAGTGGGTGATACCACCCATGGGGGGGGGTGCTGTAATGATCCAGGGAGGCAGTAGTAGCCTCAGGTGCAATTGGGGGGCATTGAATACAAATAGGGATGTAGTGGAAGATAAGGAAAGAAGAGAAGATAAGAAAATTTAGAAAAACCATTTGTACATGTTTATCTGTTGTGTAACAGAGTTAAAATCATACTATTTACATTATTTTCCAAATAAACACACAAAATGCAAGTGATAACCAATCAGTGGTCAAGTCTGCTGAAAGGTCTTAACAAGCAAGTGTTGGCAGGTGAGCATGTGGCACATTGTTGGGAAGTGCAACATACATTGGCAGGAATATGTGCCTGTAATGATTTGTTTGCAATATGATACTATATGGTTACATGACACAATATTGCATCATCAAAATTTCAGTGCAGGAAAACCCCCACAAATTTACAATAAATTATTAAATTTAAGATGTGTTATTTAAGAAAAATTATATTCTTTTGAAATGATGGCAAATTTCAGAAAAAACTGCTAACAGGCTAAAGAAAGTAGATTTCCAGGGAGATTTTGAGTAATTTTTTTTTCCAAAACGGGGTGGTAGGCCGAATAGTTTGGTAACCTCTGCTCTACCAGGACAAATCACAGCAAATCCAAACCTTCTCATCCTGTGCAATTTCTGTCCACGTACAGGATAACCCCCCGGAGAGGCCCTCCCAGTCTCAAGGGAGATCTTCTTCTAGGTCCTTTAATATTTTATGGATACCAGCACAACACTTGGGCTTTCTGTCTTCCTCTACACTTATCACATGATCTTCCTACCTCTTTTTCTGGCCATTCAGCTTTCTGAAGTTAAGTCCTATCAAGCTAACCAGCATTCATTAAATGCTTATTATGTGACAGGTGATATGCCAAGCACAATGGATACAAAGAAAAGCAAATAGTTTCTGCTCTCAAGGAGTTTACAATCTAATGGCAGAGGCAATATGAACAACTACAAGGAAGATATATACAGGATAAATTAGTGATAATCACAGAAGGAAGGCACCAGCAGTAAGGGGGAAATGGGAAAAGAACAATAGGTCTCTAATCCCTATCTATCTTGGTCACTTCGCTCTGAATGTGCTCTCTTTTGCCAATGTCCTTCCCAAATTGTGGCAAGTGGAATCAAATATATTACTCCAGATCCAATCTCTCATCAGGGCAGAAGACATGGGACTATCACCTCCTTTGTCATCTTCATCAATAGATGGAAAAGAAAAAGATAATCCAGAGATAAGTACTCTAGAAAAAAAATATCCCAACAGCACACATCTTAAGTCTTCAGAAGCAAATAGGACACAGGAAAATGGCCAGTGTGCAATATTCTCACAGGCTACTCAACATTTTCACCAAAAGAAGCTTAAAAGTTTTTGGAGACAACATTCCAGGCAGTGCAGCTAATTGCAAGTTCCATGCAGTTCTTCCTAGGAAGGAACCCATCACTGACGAGGTTATGCTGAGCTTATTTCAGATAGGAAAGAAAAAAAGAAGGTTAGTGTCCCTGACTAAAGTTGCCAAGGAAGAGGAGTCAGGAAAGAGACATGAGAGATAGGGAACCAAGAGAGACAGAATGCAAGTAAAGAGGCTGGAATTCGGCCAGGACACCTTGCAAAAAAGAACCATGTGACTTCTCATGACCACCAATGCCTGGGGTCTGCCCATGTTCCATGTCACTGGAAAGATAATGGGAGATACTAAAGGTTCATTCTGGCTCTCAGGGGACACTGACATGTGCTAGCCAGCAGAGGGGCAAAAATCTATGTTTTTTTTTTTTTTAATCAGTATCAATAGCCAAGGAGGGGCATGCAAAGTGGCAACATATTTTATGGCAAACCCTTCCTTTTTTAAGATGATAAAAGAGAAGGTTGATTTACTTGTAAAGTTTCATTTTCCCCGGATTAGTGGTCATGTTAGCTCTTAAAATGCTACAGGGAAAAGAAATCAGTATCCTATTTGTCTTTAAAATAGGAGACACAGGACACCTGGCACCCTATAAATACTGTGACACTGTACAACAGCAAACTTGGGCACAATACTTTTCTTATTCTGAATTGGAATCCATCTGTACCCTACTGTAGTAAGACAAAAGAGGATTGTTAGCACTTAAAGGCACCTTGACGCAGTCATACCACTTGACTGTTTTATTAATTGCCCCATCTGTTAAGTGAGAGCTTTCTGACATAGGTTGGTACAGTGCTCTTAAACCCCTTGGTCTGCTTCCTATTGGTTCCACATGTGTTTGTATTTGTTCTCAGTAGGCAGAGATTCCAGAGAGAAAATGAACCGCTGCAGATCGATTGCAGTATCAGTCATGCAGAAGACATGGTAAAACATGCCATTTGATTTTGATCTAACATTAACCCTTGCAGGACTCAGGCATTAAGACTGTGCTTTTTTCTTTGTTTTCTTTGTTTTCTTTTTTCTTTCAAGTGAGTTAAAACATGTAAAGTGCTTTGCAAACCTTAAAACACTACAAATGTTAGCTATTATTTCCTTCCTTCCTTCCTTCCTTCCTTCCTTCCTTCCTTCCTTCCTTCCTTCCTTCCTTCCTTCCTTCCTTCCTTCCTTCCTTCCTTCCTTCTTCCTCTTCCTCCTTTCCTTCCTTCTTCTCTTATTCCCTTCCTTTCTCTGTCTCTGTGTCTAACTGTCAGTGCATGTATGTGTGTGTGTGTATGTGTGGTTGTTTTAAGTTTCTAAAAGTGACATCAGACATTGGAGGTTAAGTGTCAAGACTCTTCTGTGATGCCTCCATTCCATTAAAAGTAGCATTTCCCCTTTAAGGAATTCTATACTTTGGAGCAATTGCCCTGCTATCCCAAAGCCAGATAGATTTAATGTGATGGGGAGGGTGGTCATACTGCAGTACTCAATAGGTTTGTCTCCTAATGTAGCCAAAGACAATTCATCCACAAAAGTACATGTATGCTGCAGTCAGCCTGTGGCCTACATTGACAAAAGACAGAACAACAAGCTTAAGGGTCTAACTTAGGCCATCATTTACCCCTGGATGGTTTGTCTATTTTAAAAAGGGTTTGATGGGATTGAGTTAAGGATACAACGAGTATTTCAGTCTCAACTTTGCAGTTTCCTGGTTTGGGTTGGATTGTGTCATATGTTAGGGTTGTTATGGTAGTGACTCATTTTTCTGCATGAAGTTTTAAGATAAAAGAGAAAAATAGAGAGTCTTCTCAGACTAAAACTCCTTTTCACACTCCAGATGCTAAAACTCCTTGAAAGTGGAACATTAATGAAAATGTGGAGCATTCTGGATAACCCTTTAGACAAATATCCTTTAAATTTTCTTTTCTAAAATGGGGAAGGGCATAGCACTAGCTTTGGAAGTTAAGGAGATCTGGGTTCAAATCCTCCTTCAAAAAATCACTAGCTAGAGGTGGAGCCAAGTCAGTGGAGTAGAGAAGCATTCAGCTAAGCTTCCCCAACATCCTCCATACAATTTTAAAATAATGCCTCAAATAAAATTCTGGAGTGGCAGAGCCAACAAAAGGTCACAATGAAACACCCTTCCAGCCTAAGCAACATAGGAGGTCAGAAAGAGAAATCCATGACATGGGGGAAGAGGCTGACCTGGAGGCCACATAGATGAAATACCAGTGTCGGGATTAGGTGGCTGTGGTGACAGAAGCAGAAGCAGCTCTGGGAGCTCTTAAGCCAGAGATGGTAAGGGCACCTGGCAACTGGTCAGAAAAAAGATGGAAGACTAGACACTGTTTGGCAACTCTATTGCTTATACCTGGTTCTAGGACATAGTTCAAGAGCAGAGAAGAGCACTTTCAGTCAAGAGGGAGTGGAAATTCTGAGGAGTAGTAACACTTCAACCACAAGGGATCAGGGACCTGGAGAAACATTATCGATTGGAATCTCAAGGGATCAGGGGCCCTTCCTAGGTAGGAACCAGACTGCAGACCAAGAAAGCTGCGACTTCACTTCTCCCCAGATCATATCATCTTGGAAGCACTGACAATTTCAAAACCCCCAGAACTAGATCTCAAAGCAGAAGTGTGAAAAAGCCTAAAGCATGAGATTTTAACTTGTTAAAATTAACATTAAGTTCCAAGTCAAGAAATAGGATGGAAAAAATGAGCAAACAACAAGAATGAAAAGCTACTTTGGTTACAGGGAAGATGAAGACACAAACTCAGAAGGAGACAATGAAGTCAAAACAGATACAAGTAAAGCCTCCAGGAAAAATAAAATGAACTGAACAGAAGCCCAAAAAGAATTCCTGTAAGAGCTAAAAAATGATTTTCAAAATCAAATAAGAGTGGTAGAGGAAAAATTAGGTAAAGAAATGAAAGCAAAGAAGAAAAATTATGAAAATACAACAGTTTGGTTTCAAAAAAGCAAACACACACACACACACACACACACACACACACACAAACCCTGAGGAAAATAACATCTTCAAAAACAGAATTGCGCTAACAGAAAAAGAGATACAAAAATTCACTGAAGAAAATAACCCCTTCAGAAGCAGAATTGGCCACACGGAAAAAGAAGTACAAAAGTTCACTGAAGGAAATAATTCCTTAAAAATTAGAATTAGGGATGTGGAATCTTGCATGTGGAAGCAAGTGGAACTCTATAAGACACCAAGAAACAATAAAACAAAGCAAAAAGAATGACAAAAGAAGGAATATGAAATATCTTATTTAAAAAAACTGACCTCAAGTGATTGAGGAGAGATTTAAGAGTTATTGGACTACCTGAAAGCCATGATTTAAAAAAAAAAAGAGCCTAGACATCATATCTTAAGAAATTATCAAGGAAAACTGTCCTGATAGCCTAGAACATTTGGCAAAATAGAAATGTAAAGAATCCACCAATCACCACTTGAAAGATTCCAAAATGAAATCTTTCATGAATATTATAGCCAAATTACAAAGCTCCCAGGTCAAAGAGAAAGTACTTTGAGCAGCAAGAAAGAAATCAGTAAAATACAGTCAGGATCACACAAGAATTAGCATCTACCACAATAAAGGAGTAGAGGGCTTGGAATAAAATATTCTGGAAGGCAAAAGAGCTGGGATTACAACAAAAAATAACTTACCGAGCAAAACTGAGTATAATCCTTCAAGGGAAAAATTGATACTTTATGAAACAAAAGACTTCCAAGTATTCCTGATGAAAAGACCACAACTGAATAAAAAAATTAACTTTTAAATATAATACTCCAGAGATAGATTAAAAAGGTAAACATGAAAGAGAAATCATAAGGGACTCAATAAACCATTTACCTTTCTTCATGGGAAGGTGATACATGTATCTTCTAAGAATGTTATCATTATTAGGGCAGATAGAAAAAGTATACACAGAAAGAGAGTGCAGAAATGAGTCAATTATGTTGGGATGATATAAAAAAAATGGATAGGCAAGACACAGGGATGCCCTGAAAGAAGGGAGAAGGGAGAGGAAGAATGGGGAAAATTACCAAACATAAAAGAGGTGCACAAGAAAGAACTTTTACATTGGAGGGGGAAGTGGTGGGGGTGGGGTGAGCAATGCTTGAACTTCACTCACATCTAAATTTGTTCAAAAAATGGAAAATATATATCCATATTCAACTGGTAATAAAATCCATCCTACCGAACAAGGAAGTAGGAAGGGAAGGGGATAAGAGAAAGTGGGGCTGATAAAAAGGTCAGATAAAAGAAGGCAGTGGTCAGAAGCAAAACAAACTTTAAAAGAGGGACAGGATAAAAAGCCAGAGAGAGAGAGAAACATTAACAGAAGGAAATAGGATGGAGGGAAAGGAACAATGAGTAATCATAACTTTGAAAGTGAATGGGATGAACTCACCCATAAAATGGAAGAGGACAGCAGAATGGATTAGAAACTGGAGTCTAGTTTCTAATCCATTCTGCTATCCTCTCAGAGCTAGATAACTCTAATCATAAAATAAATAAGAAAGAAGTCAAGGAGATGAATAGAATCTTTAAAAAGTTAGATATGATAGACCTCTGGAGAAAAAGGAATGGAAATAGAGTATACCTTTTTCTCAGCTGTACATGGCACCTTCACAAAAATTGACTATGTATTAGGGGCATAAAAACCTCACGGCCAAATACAGAAAAGCAGAAATATTAAATGAATTCTTTTCAGATCATAATGTAATAAAAATTAAATTTAATAAATGGCCATGGAAGCATAGATTAAAAGCTAACTGGAAACTAAACAACCTAATCCTAAAGAATGAGGGGGTCAAAGAACAAATCACAGAAACAATAATTTCACTGATGAGAATGACATCAGTAAGACAACATTCTAAAATTTGTGGGATGCTTCCAAAGCAATAACACCAAAATGAGAATCCTGAAAATCAAAGGAGAGATTAATAAAATTGAAAGTAAGGAAACCATTGAACTAATAAATAAAACTAGGAGTTGGTTTTATGAAAGAAAAAGACAATAAAATAGTTAAACCATTGGTTAATTTGACTTTTTAAAAAGAAAGAAGAAAACCAACTTACTAGTACCAAAAGTGAAAAGGGTAAATGCACCATCAATGAAGATGAAATTTGATCAATTATTAGAGGTTATTTTTCCTGATTATATGCCAGTAAAACCAACAATCTAAGTGAAATCTATGAATATTTACAAATGGACAAACTTCCCAGATTAACAAAAGAGGAAATAGAATAAATAATCCCATTTTAGAAAAAGGAATTAAACAAGTCATCAGTGATCTCCCTAAGAAAAAAAAACAAACCCAGGACCAGATGGACTTACAATTGAATTCTACCAAACATTTAAGGAATAATTAATCCCAATATTATGTAAATTATTTGAAAAAATTGGCAAAGAAGGAATCCTGCCAAATTTTAAATTAAATATTAGCGGAAATATTACAGCAATATATAACATATGTCATACTCTATGACCAGGTGGGATTTATAACAGAAATGCAGGGCTGGTTCAATATTAAGAAAACCATCAACATAATTGGCCATATCAAAAACAAAAGCAACAAAATAAAAAAATACCCAACACTCCCACCAAATATAATCAATATGTGATTATATCAATAGATGCAGAAAAAGCCTTTGACCAAATTTAATATTTATTCATATTAGAAACACTAGGAAACATAGGAATCAATGAAGATTTTCTTAAAATGATAAGTAGCATCTATCTAAAGTGAAGAATAAGTATTATCTGTGATGGGGATAAACTTAAAACCTTTGCAATAAGATCAGAAGTGAAGCAAGGATGTCCATTATCACCACTATTATTCAACATTGTATTAGAAATGCCAGCTATAGCAATAAGACAAGAAAAAGAAATTGAAGAAATATAAATAGGTAATGAGGAAACAAAATTATCATTCTTTGCAAATAATATGGTATACTTGGAGAACTCTAGAAAAACTAGTTGCAATAATTAACAACTTCAATAAAGTTATAGAACATAAAATAAACCTACATAATTCATCAGCATTTCTATATACTACTAACAAAACACAGTAGGAAGAATAGAAGGAGAAATTCCAGTTAAAATAATTGCAGACAATATAAAATACTTGGGATTCTACTTGCCAAGACAAACCCAGGAATTATATGAACACAATTACAAAACACATTTCACACAAATAAAAACAGGTCTAAACAACTGGAGAAATATTAATTGCTCATGAGTAGGCTGTGCCAACATAATAAAATATAATAAAAATAACAATATACTAAATAACATATAAATAAGTATATGATTAAATGACAAAATAAAAAAAATAATTAAAATGACGATTCTGCCTAATTCTGCCTAAGTTAATTTATTGTTCAAGTTAATTTACTTAATTTACTTATTCAGTGCCATACTTACCAAAACACCAAAGAATTAACTTACAGAGGTAGGAAAAATAATAACAGAATCATCTGGAAGGACAAAAGGTTAACAATATCAAGGGAATCAATGGAAAAAAATGTTAAGGAAGGTGGCCTGGTAGTTCCAGATTTCAAACTATATTACAAAGTGGTAATAATCAGAACAATCTAGAACTGGATAAGAAATAGAGTGGTGGCTCAGTGGAATAAATTAGGTACATAATAAGCAGTAGTAAATAATTATAGTAATCTAGTGTTTGATAAAATCAAAGACACAAACTTTCAGGGTAAGAACTCAACATTTAACAAAAATTGCCAGGAAAACTGGAAAGTAGTTGGGCAGAAACTAGGCAGAGACCAATATTTCATACCATACACCAATATAAGGTCAAAATGGATAAGTGATTTAGACATAAAGGGTGATTTCATAAGTAAATTAGGGGTGTATGGAAAAATGTACTTGTCAAATCTATGGATAAGGGAAGACTTCATGTCCAAATAAGAGATAGAAGGTATTATGGGAAGTAAAATTTATAATTTTTATTTCATGAAATGAAAAAGCTTGTGCACAAACAAAACCAAATGCAGCCAAAATTAGAAGAAAAATAGGAAATTGGGAAATATGTTTGCAGCAAGTTTCTCTGATAAAGGCCTCGTTTTTCAAATATATAAGGAGCTGAGCCAAATTTATATATATATATATATATATATATATATATATATATATATATATATATATATAAATATATAGATATATAGATATATATAGAGATATAGATATAGATATATAGAGATATAGATATAGATAGATAGATAGATAGATACATATAAAAGAACCATTTACCAGTGGATAAATGATCAAAGGATACAAATAGGCAGTTTTCAGAAGAAACCAAAACTATCCATAATAATATGAAAACATGCTCTACATCACTATGATTAGAAAAATTAAAATTAAAACAACTCTGATATACCAAATTGGCCAACATGACAGAAATGGAAAATGACAATGCTGGAGGGGATGTGGAAAAATTGGGACACTAATGTACTACTATTGGTGGAGTTGTAAACTAGTCCAACCATTCTGGAGAACAATTTGGAACTATGTACAAAGGGTTATAAAACTGTTCCTACCCTTTGATCCAGCAATACCACTACTTGGTCTGAACAAAGAAAAGGGAAAATGACCTATCTGGACATAAATATTTATAGCAGCTTTTTTGTAGTGGCAAAGAATTTGAAATCAAGGTCATGCCCATCAATTGGGGAATGGCTAAACAAGTTGTGGTATATAATTATGAAAGGATTATTATCATGCTATAAGAAGTGATGATCAGGATGATTTCAGAAAAATCTGGGAAGACATATAAACTGATGCAAAGTGAAGTGAGAAGAACCAGAACATTGTCCACAGTAACAACATTATAGAGATGATCAACCGTGAAAGTCTTAGATACTCTGATCAGGACATTGATCTGAAATAATTCCAAAGGACCCATAATGAAACATGCTACCCACCTCCAGAGAGAGAACTGATGTACTTTGAATAAAGATTGATGCATACTTAAAAATTCTTTATTTTTATTGCTTTATTATTTTGTTTGTGTTTTCTTTTGAAACCTGGCTAATATGGAAAGATGTTTTGCATGACTTCATGTGTATAATAAAAATCAAATTGCTTACCTTCTCAAAGAGAAGGGAGAGGCAGGAGGGAGGGAGAGAATTTGGAACTCAAAATTTTAAAAAGATGATTGTTAATTTTTTTACATGTAATTGGGAAATATTTAATGAAACAAATAAAAATATTTTTAAAAAACCTCACCAGCCGTGTGACCTTGGACAATTCACTTATTTCTTTAAGCCTCAGTTTCCTCATCTATAAAATGGGGATAATAAAATAGTACCTTCATCATAGGGTTTTTTGTAGGTTCAAATGAGATCACATATATAAAGCACTTTATAATCTTCATAGCAACATTTAAATGCATTATCTTATTTAACAACAGAAAGAAAAAAAGAGTGAGATGAAGAAAAAAGATAGGGAGCATAAAGAGGAGAAATGTTTGGGGATGAGATGAAAACAGCAAGTCACAAGAAGAGAGATTTTTTGAGTCTATCCTTCCTCTGGAAGGTGCAGAGCAGTAGCATTGACAGGTGTGCCCCATTACTTTTTTGCTTACCTTCTGATTAGACCAGGTGTGGATACTTCATTTGCCTGGACAGGCCTGGGCCTGAATCTGGTCCTGAGACTTGCTGATAGATCTGTTATTCTTCAGATGGGCCTGAAGAGCTGAATACAACTTTCTCGCTTAGATATGGATTCCTACGTTTTAGGCTCAAACCTACTATCCAGATTCCTGACACTGTCTCTGATGTTTCCAGTTGGTTTCAATGTATGTCTTCTGGTTGTGGACCCTGTGTATAGACCAATGTTCTACTCATGTCCTGTCCTCCTTAGAAGAGGAATACAAAGAGAGAGCCTTAGGGTCTCAGATCGAAGCAGGAAATCACTTGACTAATGACAGAAGGTTCAGGACCGGGATATTTGTGAAGATTATTTTCACTAATGACACTTTATGGTAAGAAAATATTTATTTTCATTCTTCTCAAGGTGCTTCAACAGATAATTCTTTTAATGTAATCATCCCACTTTTGTGAAAGAGAACAATTCTTTTATTCTGCTATCTGAATCCTAGGCCCTGACTAGGGCCTCTCCATTTTAAGAAGAGGCAGAAAATGTTTTTCTACTAGTTATAACTTCTCAGCTGGCAAGGAATTTTGTTGCCAGTGATTTTAGGTTCAGTGTGTTCATCAGATGTGTCAAACATCCCCTTGCTGAAGTAATCTAGTAGGCCACAAATTTTTTTCCATCTCCTTCAAAAATTTTGCCACTTGTGATTCGCACCTAGAAGTAAACATGTATACCACATTTATGACATTCTGTTCTATCTCTCAGAAGCCCCTTGGTTACAATTAACTTGCAGCCATGCTCCAGCTACACAAAGTTTCTGGAGGTGAGTATGGTGGAGGAGCATTTGTGGTTGTGTGATTGATAGAGGAGGCTGTGATCAAGGGTTTCAAGAGGAATGAGTTGGAATTTAGGAGGTGAGACTAGGAAAAAAAACCTGCTAGAGGGCATGTTGATGTTTTGATTAATATTAACTATTCTGATGAAATCCTGTGTATACAAGTATGTCTTTATAAGTACTGTAAGAGAAACATGAAATAAAGAGAGAAAACGTGGACTGCTCTGAAAATATTTCCAGACAGCTATTACCATCCAACCTCTCTCACCCCTGGCTATTCTTCTTTAGCCTAAATGCCCCTAGTTCCTAATATTGGTCCTTGCATGTCACCAACCCTTGGTCACACTCAAGCTTGCCAATATCTCACCTAAAAAATCACATCCAGAACTGGAAGCAATACTCCAGGTATAGTCTGGCCAGGGCAGAGTCTGCCATACTTTTCTACTTCTTTTGCTCTGGATCCTATATAGTCTAAGTTTACATCAGATTTTTTCTTTTTGGCTGCCACATCAGAGAAGAAACTCATACTGAACTTGTAATCAATTAGGGTCTTTATTTCTTTGTTATGTGAAGGGCTTTCTAATCATACTTCCTTCATTCTATACTTGTCCATGTTTTTTACTTCAATATCATACTTTACATCAAGTTTTATCAAATTGTCAAATATTATCTGGGTAGTTTCAGTCCAACATTCCAGCCTGTCAAGTACTTTTTGGATCTCAAACCTGTCATTCCAGTGTATTCCCCATCCTGTCAAGCTTTGTGTTATAAATGAGTTGGATAAGTACGCTGGACTACCTCTGTCTAGGTTGACTGGTTCATTATATCATATATACCTATCTATTCCTGGATCTAACACATTTTCTTCCATCATTCTTTAAGCATGGCAGATGTAGCGGCATAATATTAGACCATAAAATGACAAAGACTTCAAAAGAGAATTTGGCCCAACCTTCATTTAGTACTATACCAAAGCCATCTAAGAGATTTTCCTGTTTCCCCCAATTTTAAATATTTAATATAATATAAGTATTTCCAGGGATGGAGATACTAACATTGTGTAATCCATTCCATTGTTTAATTACACTTAAGGGACCTAAGAGGTCATCTAATCCGTCCCCTTATTTCATGACTGAAGTGACTTGCCCAGGGTCACACAAGTAGTGAGGGGCAAAGGTAGGCTAGGAACCTAGGTCCTTTGGCTGTAAGCTAGGGTTCTTTCCACAGGACTATGGCATCTCTTTTGGGTGAGCCTCCATTTCTTATTAAAAATTTAAGTTCTTTTCTTTTACTCTGTAGAGAAAGTGAATAGCTGATCAGTGTCATCTTTATGATAACACTTCACACATGGGAAGAATGTAAGTTGCCCCGTCCTCAGCTCTCACTTCTCTCAGAAAAAACTCGGCTCCTTAAACTTGCTTCAGAGATCCCATTTTTCCTTCCATGAAATCATATTTGTTACTTTTTCTAGGACTCTCTCCTTTTTCTATATCTGTTCATCTGAGCAGAAGCCATGCTTCTAAACTTTCCTTTTTTTGTGCAAATATATGATGGATTTGTATGGTTTCAGTATGGGAAACTCTGGAAAAACCTCTTCACCCATGTAATTTGTATCCCATCTGTGGCAGAGGAGATAAGATAAGTCCTAGGGATCTGCCTGAAGCTATCTATAGTGAGTAAGAGTCAGAGGAAAGTTTTGAACTCTGGTCTTTCTGACTTCAAACTTAGCACTGTCCACTAACTTGCCTCTTACTCTTACATTACACTAACTACAATGTACCATAGTGTCGTGTATTTTATATATGTTTCAAATTCAGTTTATGGCCTACTTTCATGGCCAGTCATCTACTTGTGTCCAACCCACCAGTTTCTTTTGCATGGCTTGTCTTTATTTCCTAATCATATTACTTTTAATTTGATCCTATTGAATGCCTTCTTATTTTTGATGGACAATGTTTGTTTTACTCAAGGTCGCCTTGAATTTTAATTTTGCATTCCAAGAAGAGAGGCAGATAGAGAGCTGACCCGAGACCCAGGAAAGCCTGGGTTCAAGTCCTGTTTCTGCCATATACTGGCTTTATGACATTGGGCAAGTCATTTCTCTCTTGATGTTCTCCAGGTGACTCTCTAAGACTACAAGGTACAGAGCAGGTGCTAACCTCCATTGGCGGAAGTTCCTCATTAAGTAAGAACCCTGATACTGATGAAATTACAGATATGGTAGACTCCAAAAATTGCAAGATGCTAGAATATCCTTACTTAACATCTTCAGGAGACTTTATTATGAAAGGGCCATGTTCTCGAGAATTCCAGTAACTAGATGCCTACTTCTCCACTGCAGTGACAGGTCATTTCGTTGATGTATTGACTGCCCTCCCTGAAGCAGATCACAATTTTTCTGTAACTAGTAGACAGTCTTCAAGAGTTGCCATGACCAAAAAATTCATTACCCTGTGATCAACCTTGTGATGAACCTTTCCTAACTTAATTAGGCTGGTCTTAAGAAAACAAATATGCCATACTCATTGTTGAGCCCCGACTTAAAGGCTTTCTAGTTTGCTAGAACTTTACAGAGCTGGCATAGCCTTTGAAAAGCCAAGGTGGCCCTAATGGCACTGTGAGGGATTAGAGTAAGACTTGTATACATATATCTGGATACATAAAAATACAAACTAAGTATAAACCTGTAAATATTGCTTAAGATTGACCCTGGGGTGTTTGTTCTACTGATGAACGATTTATTTCCGTAGAATCACCCGATCTATATATCTAGCCTTAGTGTCGCTCCTTAGCTCCAGTTCCACATTACTAGATTTTCTATTGGACATTTCAATCTGCATGTCTTGTAGATACCCCAAACTCAACATATCTAGAACAGAAACTCATTTTTTTGTTCCCAAAACCACCCCTTTCATGTACTTCCATATTTCTGTCAAGGGTGTTAGCAATCTTTCCATCATCCTTGGAGTTACCCTTGACTCCTCAATCTTCCTCATTTCACATATTGTATCAGTTTCTGAGGTTTTTTTTTGTTTTACTTCCATGGGATCTCCCACTTTTATCACCTTGTCTTTATTCACTTGAAGATACCTTAGTTGAGGCTCTCATTACCTCTTACCTGGAGTACTGCAGTAGCCTTCTGGTTGGCCTTCCCAATTCAAATTTCTTCCTTCTTCAATCCATCCTCCACACAACTGTCAAAGTGATCTTCTCAATGCACTAGTCTGACTATGTTACTTCCCTACTCAATGCTACAACTTGAAAATGGGTATAAAAATTTTACTGGCTCCTTATTACACTTAGGGAGGCTGACAATTTTGCACAGCTCTGCCTCACTTAAATCCAGTTCATGAGTAAGTCAAGACATCACCCTTGTAATGTCATTGGCTCTCTTTGAGAATGAAGGCTGTACAACAATACGAACTCTTCTATTCATCATTTAAAGCTTTTCACAGTTTGGTTCTCTTCCACCTTTCCTGTTTTACTCTATATTATTCTCCTTCATGAACTAAAAGTCCTGGCCAAACCAGTCATCTTATAGCTTCTTTCACAAAGCATTCCAACTCCCACCTTTGAACAGGCCATTCCCCACTATTTAGAATATAGTACCTCCTCATCCCTGCTCTTAGAATGCCTACTTTCTTTCAAAGCTCAACTCAGCTATCACTTTATACATGAAGACTTTTCTGACACTTGCTAGTGCCTCCCCTTTGCAAAGACCTTGTATTTATTCTGCATATAGTTACATACCTAGATGTCTCTTCTGAGAAAATGTGAGTACCGTGAGGGAAGGAACTGCTTCGTACCTGGCATATATAGAAGACAAATGCAAATGGTTGTTGATTGATTGATTTAACCATAGATTCTTCAAGTTGGAAGGCACCTTCAAGCAATCTAGTCTAACTTCTACCTGGAACAAGAAACACCTTCACAGCAACAACTATAAGGGTTAATATCATCCAAGTGCAGTGGAAAGATAATTAGATTTGGAATCAGAGAAACTGAGACAGAATTCCAGCTCTACTAATTATTGGGTTGATCTCAGGCAAGTGACTGTATTTACTGGATCTCAGTTTCCTCATCTGCAAAATCAGGGAGCTGGAGTAGATTTTCAAAGGTCTCTTCTAGTTCTAGATACAAAAATCCACCATGACCTTTCAACCACTCCTATGTTCTAGATAGCATCTTTTTTTAACTTAATGATAATGTCACATGAGAGGGAAGAAAAAGTCTTTGTGAGGTCAAAGAGATTGTATCTATTGTTCTCCCTTTGTTCACATGGCCTGTCACACGATTGTAGCAGATTGACATGATGTGCTCAACCATATCAAGCTGTTTCATTTTGTATCTAGTAATTTGGACGTTTTGATTCTTAGATGGCTGTGTATTTTGTCTTCCTAAGAGTTGAGTTTCCAAAGGCACCTGAGACCAATCTCAGGCATCAGGGTAAAAAAATGGGCTGAACCAATTTATATGGCTTTGACAACTTTAGAAGTCTGTTCTGAGCCTTAGGCAGAAAGAGACTAGTTCATCTTAAATGTAGAACCCTACAGTTTCTAAAGCCTTTTGAGGTACAAAGTACGAATATTGCAGAATCATAGTAGATCAGGGGTTGAAGGGGACTTCTTGGGCATCTAGTACACCTTATACCTGAATAATATAACCAATATGTGGTTGGTCATTTGGTTTTTACTAGATTTACAGTGATCAGGGGAACCATTGCCCCCTAAAGAAGCCCATTCCACTGCTGGATAGTTCTAATTGTTTGAAATTTTTTCTTTATATCATGTTTAAATTTGTTTTCCAACTCATCGCTCCGTAGGAAGGTGGGGAGAGGGAATCAATCAACCAGAAAGCATTTATTAATCATCTACTATGTCTGGGGCACTGACAAGAAAAAGAAATTGAATCTCTCTTCCAGTCCTCAAAATATTTGAAGATTACCCCACACTTCCAAGTCTGCTTTTCTCTATGATAAAACAAACATCTCTAGTTTTTTGTTTCCGTCTTTCTAACCAGCTCTCATATGGCATGATCTGAACACCCTTTACCACAGAAGGCAGCTAAGTGGCTCAGTAGATAGAGAAAAAGGCTTGAAATCATGAAGACCTGAGTTCACATCTAACCTCAGACACTGTGTGATCTTGGGCAAGTCATTTAACTTCTTCCTGCCTCAGTTTCCTCAGCTGAAAATGGGGATAATAATACTACCTGCTTCATAGGGTTGTTGGGAGGATCGAATAAGATGATATTTGCGCAGTGTTTAGCACAGGGTCGGGCATATTGTAAATGCTTAAGAAATTCTTATTCTCCTTTCCCCCTTCCCATCCTGGTTGCTCTCCTCTGGATGCTCTATGGCTTATCTCTGTTCTTCTTAAAATATAATGTCCAGAGTGGATTACAATATTGCAGATACAGTCCGATCAGATGTGACTGTCCATGTGTCTTTATGTAGTTTGAGTGAAGATGAGAAGTCCAAAGTACAGTACAAGGAAACAAGATGCCCATTAAGTCAGAATAAGAAGCGAGAAATTAAAGAAAGGGTAGTTAGGGAGGATGAACACAGGTTAGGTCCCACTGGGGTCTGGGTGGAACTAACCATGAAATCCAGTAAGGCCTAATAGGTTTTTACAGGGTTTTTATTTAGGTAAAGAAGGATAAGCACTGTGCTAAGTGTTTTATAATATCATCTCATTTGATCCTTACAACCCTGGGAAGCAGATGCTATCATTCTTCTTCTTCTTCTTCTTCTTCTTCTTCTTCTTCTTCTTCTTCTTCTTCTTCTTCTTCTTCTTCTTCCCTTTTTACAGTTGAGAAAACTGAGGCAGAAAGGAGTTAAGTGACTTTTTTCAAGGTCACACAGCTAGTTAAGTTTCTGAGGTAAGATTTGAACTCATCCTCCTAACTGCAGGGCCAGCATTCTATCCACTGTATCACCCAGCTGTCCTTCTTTGGGGAGAGTGAGCAGTGAACCTGGACCTGGAAACCAAGCTAATATATCCTGGGAGGTAGTAGTGAAGTCCCAAGGAATGGGCAGCTAATTGATATTCAAGCTCCCTGCCAGCCACAAAAGGGGGGTTTGGGTTACCAGAGGCCTTCTTTTGATGGGATTACTTGGGGAATTTCAGCCTCTCCACAGGCTTCTTTGTTTAGTGGGGCAGGTATACTGAAGTTATTACACCAGGGCAGAGTACTACCATTAAGCCCATTTACAGAAAAGAAAACTGAAATTCACAAAGGTTCAATTATCTTCCCACTGTCATATGGCTAATGAAAAGGATCATAGGATTTTTAGAGCTGGAAGTGCCTTCGAGACAATTTAGTTCAACTTCCTCTTTTTTACAGATAAGGAAAGTGAGCCCAGAGAAATAAGCAATTTATCCAAGGTCACATAGTTTGTAAGTAGCTAAGCTAAAACTTGAAACCAGGCTACTTGACTTTGCAAACAGAGTGCCCTTTAGTCTTTCAGAGAATCAACAAACATTAAGCACCTACTATGTGCCAGGCACTGTGATAAGTACTTTATACCATTGTACATTGCCTTTTGATTTTCACTATGTGGTGATATCCCTTCTTCCTACCTCAACAAAAAAACCACATCTAT
This sequence comes from Phascolarctos cinereus, assembly GCF_003287225.1. Classification (NCBI taxonomy): domain Eukaryota; kingdom Metazoa; phylum Chordata; class Mammalia; order Diprotodontia; family Phascolarctidae; genus Phascolarctos; species Phascolarctos cinereus. The sequence goes on from NW_027555847.1 coordinate 110,115,349, forward strand.
ACATTCATATGTACATGCATACATCCATACATCCATGCAGGCATATATAAAACCAAGACCAAATAAAACAAAAAATGTATTAATTTAATAGAGTATCACAGAGTCACATAATGAGATCTCTCAAATGGGAGCTGGAAGGCACCTCAGTGACCATCTAGTCCAACTCATTCATGAAAGGAATGCCCACTGTAGCATGAGTCTTCTGCTTGAAGATCTCTCACCCATTTCTCACGACAGCCCATTCTAATGAGTTAATCTAATCCCTTTTCTACATGACAACCTTCAAATACTTTGACAGCTATCATGTCTCCTCCCTCTACCCACCAACCTAGTCTTCTCTTCTCCAGGCTAAATAGCCCAAGTTACTTCAACAGATACTCATGTGAACTGGACTCAAAGCCCTTCACCATGTTAATTGTTTTCCTTTGGTTACTCTCCAATTTATCAATGTCCTTCTTGAACAATGGTACCCAGACCTGAATACAATTCCTTTCAGATCAGGTTTGACAAAGACTGAGCAAAGTGAGACCCTCACCTTCCTATCTGTGGAAGTTATACCTTCTTAATGTAGCCCATGATTGCCCTACCTTTTTTGACTGACTTTTTGGGCATGCGGGGGTGTGGGGAGGACAACTAGGTGATGAAGCGGATAAAGTGCTGGTCCTGGAGTTAGGAAGATGAGTTCAAATCTGACCTCAGATACTTACTAGCTGTGTAACCTTAGAAAAGTCCCTTAACCCCTTTCTGTCTCAGTTTCCTCAACTGTAAAAAGGGAATAATAATAATAAAAAAAAATAATAATAATAATGATAATAATGATGATGATAGCATCTGCTTCCCAGGATTGTAAGGATCAAATGAGATGATATTATAAAATACTTAGCACAGTGCCTATCACATAGTAGGCACTGTATAAATGATATCTATCCCATCTATTATCATTATTATTTCATACTAATTCATACTAATTATTTCATACTAAGTATTATTCATACTAATAATTATTGTTGTTGCATCACATTGCTTACTAATTTGTAGTTTGTTGTTGTTGCTGCTGTTGTTTAGTTATTTCAGTCCTGCCCAACTCTCCATGACTCCATTTGGGATTTTCTTGGCAGAGATACTGGAATGGATTTCCATTTTTTTTTTCTCCAGCTCATTTTACAGATGAGGAAACTGAAGCAAACAGGGTTAAGTGACTTGCCCAGGGTCATAGCTAGTAAGTGTTTTTTTTTTTAAGTTTTCAGCTTGCAGTCCACCAAAACCCCTAGATCTTTTTTTTTTTTAGAACAACTACTGTCTGACCATACCACCTTGACTTTGTGCTCTTGAAGTTGATTTTTCTGTACCTAAATGCAAGACTTAACATTTATCCCTATTGAATTTCTTCTTGTTAGATTTAGCCCAATGCCCTAGCCTGGTACTTGTTTCATAGTGAAATGCTTACTCTTTAGAGAAACAAAATTAGTAAAGTCTATACATGATAAATTCCTTTAGATCAGGAACTTTTGTTTACATCTCTGTATTCCCCACCCCGTTCATCCCAAGGTCTTAGCATAGTCCCTTGTATATAGCAGGTGCTCAATAAAGGTCCATTGAATGAATCCAGAGGATGGAATAAACAAAGCTTTTAGTTGGTACAGATTAGGAGAATTGTGAAATCCATCCCACAGTCATTGCATATGTGAGTGTTAAAAATGCATTTCCCCCCCTGCAAACCAGAGAATAGCTGTTTACATTACAGGGGATTGTTCAGTCTGTACTGAAGAGCTTGTTAAGGGTGACAGACAGGTTTGCTGCTTGAACGTGCACTTCAAATTAGATGAATGGCAAAATTATGAAGCAATCAAACAGCAAAGCTTTTAGCAGCCTCCAGTACATTGCCCTTTTTAGCTACCCCTAGGCCTGTTAGCATAAAAGAGGCCATAAAGATAAAGCATCCAATATTATCCAAGTCCCTGGGTTCAGCAAATATGTGCAGCAGGCATTTTATGGCATGTGTACTGCATATTCACTGTAACCACTTTTCCCAATCATTGTCCCCCACATGTTCAGAGCTGGCCCATTTATTCCTCTCTACAAAAGGACAAAACTGTGAGGATCCCTGTAGAATAAGAAAGATGAGAGGACAACTGGTATAGTCTGATTTTTTGTGCCAACAGCCCTCACCATCTGGGTGACAGAGGGAGGAGATAAAGATTCTACTTGGATGCAAAAGTAGAAGGTGATAAGGACTTTTCAACTTGAAGCTACTCTTAAAATTCCTTAGTTGGTATTTAATGTGCTAGAAGGAAAGAACTGAGTTGGAAGATGGCTGGTTAGACCAGGTCCCTTTGTCTGGAGGAGGGGGTGGTGGTGGGATTCAAATGAGAATATCTAAAGTGAATAATGAATATCTGTGATGGAGCTTCTGTGCCAAAAAATGCTATTAAGTCCTGTGTTTAGTCTTAAGTGCTTATCCTAGGTTGGAGCATTTGAAAGAAGCATTTAACTCACTCTTTCTCTCTCTCTCTCTCTCTCTCTCTCTCTCTCTCTCTCTCTCTCTCTCTCTCTCTCTCTCTCTCTCTCTCTCTCTCCCCCATCCCCACCCCCAGTATGAAACTACACAGCCCTTAACATTTGTGGGCCATCCACTGGTCAGGTTACACCTGGATAGTGCCAATTTCCAGGAATCAATAATGTTATTTTTCTGAGGCAGACAGTGGTAGAGATCCAACCAGTGGCGGTAAAGTGGAAGACACATGTTCTTCCACCCTCATGTGTGAGTGAATATAGTACAAACTACTAATCTGGTTTTTGCATTTTCAACCCCCCCCCTTTTTTTTGGATGAAGTGAGTGTTTCTTTAAGTGTTTATACCTTGAAATACTGGACTTGACTACTATAGAAATGCATTGTGTACATTGCATGTTCAGTTGATGAGATATTGAAGTATAATGTTTCTAAAGATACATGAGTATTTTAGGCAAACCCCCTATCAGGTAGTAAGAAAGTTTCAGAATCTCCTCAAAAGAAGTAGAATAATCTTCAGTCTCATTCTACTCTAATTCAAGCAATGTTCTTCTTAATACTCTTATGGAACTAGGAGCAGGGTCTAGAAAAATTATCAGAGGAATATAAAGGGTGGGTAGTTAATAATGGGATATAGGAGTCTTATCTTTGGCATTTATTAATTGTAACCATTAGCTGCTTCCTTAATCATTTTTGGACTGGATTTCTTATCTGTGAAATAAAGGGATCAGAATAATATATCTCTACTTTTCCTTTTAGCTTTTACATTATTTCAATATACATTTATTAAGTGCCTACTGAGTACAGAATATGTGCAACATTAGGCATTGGGAAAAAGCACATTTATACTATAAAATTCAGTCCCTCTCTCAATGGAGTTGACGGTCTATAATTCTATAGAGTAGATGTTTTAAGATGAATGAATCTCCACTTATGCAGGACATAGGGAGTTTAAGGATTTTGGCTTCAAAAGAAAAATATACGTGTCTCTTATAGACTGTAAGAATAAGGAGGTCAGGTATTGTGACTTTTTGCATGTCTATGTATGCCGTGGCAGAGAACAGTATAGACTAGCTTTTCTTTTTCCCATGTGGGCATATAGCTTATGGGGGTGATGAATGTTTTATAATATTTATTAATAATAATGGTAAAGCACTTATAAATTGACACCAAATCTTGTATCCATAAAGGCTCCATTTGGTTGCAGTAGCATATTGCATTGTTAACAACCGAACATGTAATATCTCCCCCAGATGAACTGGAATGCTGGGTCTACATGTTGCCAGAATATGCAGACGAAAAGTGAATAGTTCAGTCAATCATCCAGATGTTTGGTCTACATAATGGCAAACATCAGGATATTCAGTAACATATGTTTTTGTGTGTGGTTCCTCTCTCCCCTCACTCCTTCATGTTCTATTATCTCTACTTCATAAGTCTGTATTTGGAACCATCTGTATATAAGGGACCACTGTATCCATAATTTGGCATTGGCTAGGCCTAGTTAAAGATTAGGAGAGTCCTGTAAGAAGAATGGAAGAAAAAGAATAAAGCCCCCTTTTTTCATAATGGATATCCTACTCTGGGGGGTATTCTGGAATTTAACTATGCTTGTTGGCTCCCAGGTACTATTTGTTGAAACTCTGTGTAATTTTTCATGAAAAGGGAAGGAAAAAAAACCCAACCAGCTATTTTTAGAGGCCTTTAAAAATATATGAAAGGCCACTCAAAGTAAACTTGCCCAGCCAGGAAGACGACATGTGAACTTTCCAAATCTGTCCACTAAAGTAGGAATTTGAAAGCGTACCACAAATTACTTTTCACTTCAACCAACTTGCGTATTATGATCCCTGGGCTGTATTCCACTCTCCTATTACTTACACATGAATTTGGTTACCATGTATTTTAATTACATGTGTAGGGTAAGTTTTATGTTCGTTTCTCTGACTTCTCATAAACTTCACAGAGATCACCAGAAACCATATTGTTCTTTAAATAGCCTTCTACTTCTATCCCTGTAGTGATACCAAATGACATGAGCATGACCCACCACTGGCTTGTATTAAGTGTATTAACGTCCTGGCACAGGCTACTTCTAAATCCTGAGCATTTTGACTTAAAGCTGTCTCTGGGCTGATTTTGGATTCCTGCCCTCCTCATTACCCCACCCCCCTACTACATTTCTCTCATCTCCCCCTTCTTCTCTCTCAATATATCATAGATACATGCTGAGGAACAGGTTTGAGCTGGATTTGCAGAGCCTTCTTTTGAACTTTCAAGTTTCTAGTATTTGTGTCAAAGTTTAAGGGGAAGAGGTATCATTTTTGGCACTCTTCACTTTACATGCTAACTGTATTAACAAAACAGTTGTCCCACATATTCCCCACCCCCCCCTCCCTCCAATGGGGAGGATCTTTAATTTGGGTTTGTTCTTTTGTCCCCAGCTCTTATGCCTGTTTGGGGGAGCACAAGTTCGGACTGTTGCATTTATGCAAGAGCTGTGATGAGTGGAGTTGAGGCATTACTGTATAGCAGCCATGACTTTCCAGTGAGATCTCAGAAAGAAGTCTTTACAGCAAGGTTGCACTGTGACAATTACCCTTTCTCCCCTTCTTGCTCAAGATTATTTGACTGGACTGGGGAAAAACATAAATCAGCTTCCGGCCACATAATAAATGCCCAAGCCTTCCTCCCTTTCCCTTAGAAATACAGCAGAAGAAAATCATCTCCCTAGCAGATTGTTGATAAATCAGACACTAATAATAATATTTCAAGTGACACAGTTGTAAAATATGAGTACTGAATCTTTCCTTCCTGAAATTGCACTAATTGTAACATAATTCACCAACACCAATGTTTTTCTTAAACTTCACATAAACACACCAGCTCAAAGGATGTTTTAATAAAAGAGGGCAATCACTTGCTGGTATTTTTCTAGAAAGCAAGGATTATTGACCCAGCTGAGTGTTGGCGATGGGGGGACCGGAGTTCAGAATGCCTTGTTCCTGGTGTGTGCCCCTCATTCAATGTTAATGCTTGGGAAGGTGATGAAAACGCAGCACGTAGCACTTTGTTTGACTGTTATTTGTGCTTATTATATTCCACTTTCTACCCTAAGACCCCTTAGAACATAAGCTCCACGAAGGTAGGGTCTGGCTTATATAAAAACTTTGGATTTGCCATTCAGTAGGTGCTTAATTAATGTCTTTTGATGTAGAGCCCTCAGATTGTCTGCCGATAACCAGAGGCATAATCAGGAAGAGTTTGGGACTAAAACAGTTAAATGACTTCTCAGTAGAATATCAGTTCCTTGAAGATATGAAAAGAAAAAAGGAATGAGAAAAGAAAAATACAGTCACATGGCAATTTTTAAAAAGGGGGCATGGTGGAAGTCCTGGGTTGGGATCTTACCACAGACACTTATTAGCTGTGTGATGTTAGACAAATTACTTAACCTCTCTGTTTCCTATTTAACCTTTTATTTCCCTGTTAAATGAGGAGGGTGAACTTGATGACCTCTAAGCCCCCTTCCAATTCTAAATCTATTATACTACAATCTGAGATATTATGATATTCTTGGTCTTCATAATCTCAGACAGCTACTCTGGCTGTCCCCACCTCTTTCCATACTGACTCGCTTAGTTATAGGGGTGTTTTGGATGGTAAATTTGAAGAGCCGTGAATTCCTGAGCCCTTAATGATACTTTTTGCTGAAGAGGCTCCTTTAAGAGGGAGGAATTCAGAATGAAAACAGATGTTTTTAAATTCATGCATTCTAAAATGATATTAAAAAAAATAAAGTCCATAGTTCAATGTCAGGAAAACCGAACTTGGTGGTTCTGATGAAAAACACTTGAGTATTTCTCTTATGGTTTATGATGGCAACAAAACCCTTGATGACGCCCTGGGATGAGTTGAGTTATGGCCCCTGGTTAAATGGCTGCTTATCTAGTTTTGTTCTCATATATTTGCTGAAAAGTCTCAGTTAAATGAGCATGAAAGTTTCCAGGTATGCATGTAAGGTATGTAAGATTACCCACTGTTCCGAGATCCAGAGTCAGAAGACCATATGTGCAACAGAAAATGGGGTCCTAGTGTCCTTGTGCTGGGCAGTCTAAATCGGAACCTGGAGTTTTGTTTTAGGGTGTTTTCCGCATGTGGTTGCTTGAGTTTCTTACATTTCTCTTGGTTGCTAAAATTCCCCTTGATGTTTCCACAGGGCCATAGAAGTAAGGTGACAATAGACAATAATGGAATCCAGTCCCCAAATATTTTCTTAGGACTACTTTGATTGATATGAATTATAGAACTGAGAACACTATACCAGGAAGGAATCTTCCAGTTCATCTGTTATAACCTCTTCATTTTACAAATGAGGAAATTGGGGAAGTTAAAATGACTGGGCCGAGGTCATACAGCTAGTTGAGCTCTTGGGAATTTTTAAAAGAATGCATGAGGAAGAAGGCTTAGTGTCAATTTAGTTTAATCCAACATACATTAAGAACCTACTATGTGCAAGGTTTAAACTAATATTTGACTCAGGTGTAAGAAAAGCAGAACTCATAGAGGGAAATTTTAAAAAATATGTGCAGGGGAGATGACTACACAGAAACAGAATGGGATCTTGGGAATGGAAATGAAACAAATAATTGAAGCTGAATTTTTTCAATAGTTTAAATTCCCTCAGACAAAAGTATTTCATGCATCCATCCTTTAACTTTTTGAAGTCTCTCTCCTAGTATACCATTCTTTTGTTTTCCTTAGTACTTTAAAAAAATAGGCCTTAGAATCAGCTAGAAAAGCTTAATGATTTTAGCATCTTAGCAACAAATAAAACCCTTTTATTTTACAGATGAGGAAATGAAGGCTCAAGATTATGTGAAACATTTGCAGCAAATGCATTTGTTTTAGTTTCCCAACTACATTGCCTTCTGTACTAGACCAAAAGTTTCTTGAGGGCAAGGACTATTTTTTTATTTAACTTTCTACCCTCCCCTCCCCAGACCACCTAAGACAGCATCTTGCTCCTGGGAGGCTCAATGACTAATTATTCAACTGAATTGAAACCTACAAGCAAGAGGTTGAGCAAACTTTTTACTCAGAAGATAAGGAGAAGTCACTGAAGAATTCAAAGAAATCCATGGAAGTTATGGGAATAAAAGATATCTGAGACAGTAGGTCACCAACTCATATATTGAAGAAGCAGAGATATCATTTAATTCAATTCCAATCATCATGGATCTAGTGAGTGGCTACTAAGTGTCACACACTGATAGGCTCTAGGAATAAAAATGCAGAAAAAGAAAAAGGAAAAAAGAAACAGTCTCTGCCTTTAGGGAGCTTACATTTTGTTGGAAGAAATCTATATGTGCACAGATAAGGACAGATAAAAAAAATACAGATCACATACTAAGTAATTTCAGGATATAGATGGAGAATACCAACAATTGGAAAGATCAGGAAAGGAAGGTATTCTACATAAGGTAGCACCAATAACTAGAGACCATACAAGAACTGTTTTTTTGGTGAAAATTATTTTTAAGTCAATGTTCATTGCTTTAGAGCCTCTCAGAAGAAATGTTGAAAAAAAAAGAAGAGACATAGAAATGTACAGATAGTAAGTGGTCACAAGTCGACAGGCATAATCTGGGAGTCATTAGCACATCGATGGTGATGAAATTCTTGGATTCTTAGAAATAAATAAGGTTGCCCCAAAAGAATATAAAGATTGATGAGAAAGAGAGAGAAAAAAGTTATATAAGTATAATTGTTTCATGCTGGCTTCAGCATGTGGCCCAATTTTATATTAAAAGAATTTCCATCTGCCCTCCTCCAATTAGAGTACATAGAATGGCTCTGTCTACACTATAAGCCCCAAGATGGTTTGAGAACGAAAGACAAAAAAGCTAGGATTAGAGATTCAGGGATCATGGGTCTGTCTCCCAAATATTCTAATTCAGCTTGGACTAAAGTCACGAATGTAGTTTTCATTATTAAAAATGGAGGATGAAACCAACCAATTGAGCTGGATGTTTATTAACGGCCTAGTCTTTAACAATTGGATTAATGCAAACACCCCCCTAGGATATCTTTCTGTAAAATAATTGATGGATGTGAAAGTACGTACATGTGGAAGGAAGAGTAGAATGCAGTGCACAGAACACTAGGCAGGAGGAACACTTGGTTTTAAATCATGCTTCAGATGCCTTAGTTGTATGACCCTAGGCAAGGCAATGGACCTCCCTGAGGCTGTTTCCTCCTTTGTAAAATAGAGATAACACTGTAACATCTACCCCCCAGGGTTGTTGTGAGGATCAAATGAAATTATGTTTGGGAAACACTTGGAAAATTTAAAAACATTATGTAAGATTATAGGGTCATAAATTGAGGTATGGAAGTGGCCTTAAAGACCATCCAGTCCCCTCCTTCTACAGATGAGAAAACCAAAGGCTAGAGAGCTAAGATGACTTGTACAAAGTCACCCAGGTAGGAAGTACCAAAGTCAGAATTTGAACCCAGCTCTTTGGACCCCAGATCCAGCATTCTTTTGCAGCACACATTTAACACCATGGGCTTTAGATGCAATTTATTATTATCAAAATATTAAGGACCAATTTTTACCTTAAATGCTATGTGCTTAGGCTAAATGTCATCTCTCTCCCCATCCCAAGCTACTTCTTACAAGTTACTTATCATAGAAATATTACTCATCATAGAAGTATAATGACAACCTAATTGTCCGTTTTTGATCAATAGAGAGTTTCCTACATGAATAAATCATTTACATCAGAAAACAGGATTTTGGGTTTTTGGGTTTCTTTGTTTGGGTTTTTTTTGGTTACTCCAATCATAAGTACAAGAAAGAAAAAAAACCTTTTCTTTTTCCCCCTTTTTTCCTAATTGTTGATTCTATTCCCTGATGTACAGCAGATAGCACAAAAATTAGCTGTTTTTGGATTGGCTGAACTTCAAAACTGAAAATTCTTAGTTAAGTCCACATTCAACATCCTAAAAAGTTAAAAAGAGTAATCATGAAAAAGGTTTATCAGAATCAGTTTCCTAAGATATCCTAAGATAATGGAGTAGCCACACCAAGAGTTAATAATGTTGATTATATTAATAATATGTTAATAATATGATTAGAAAAGTAATATGCTTCTGTTCCCCTTTAAACTTAAGATTTGGAGATTTTAGATTTTTGAGTCTGAAGAAACCTTGGAGATCACTCAGGTCCTACCTCTTACCTTTAGTTTTCAGATGATCAAATGGTGGCCCACAAGGGTAGGTGAAAGGATGTGCCGAAGGTCACACAAGTAGGAACAAGGAGCAAGGAGTGTGCTGTGCTTTCAATAACTGTGTGTTATTCATAGATTTATTGTTTTAGACCTGGAAGGACACACAGAGATCATCTAGTTCAAGTCTCTCATTTTACAAAGGAAGAAACTGAGGCCTACAATGGTGAAGTGATTTGTCTAAGGTCACACAGGTAGCAGGTTACTTTCACATTTTCCTCTGAATCCATGGGATTTAGTCAAATAGTGACTAGGAAATAGTACATCAGATGACTTCTAAGGGCACAAGTGACTAATAAAGTCAGTCTTTCAGTGAATCCTTTCTTGAGATGAGCAGCTAGGATTATACACATTAAATCATATGGAATGTCATCTCCTTGAGAGCAGGGATTGTTTCATTGTTTGTATATTTTTTATCTAGCACAGTGCCAAGTGCTTAGCAGGTGGTTAATAAATGCTTATTGATTGATAGAAACTTTAAATTGGAATGAACCTCAGAACTCACGTAGACCTACCATTTCACTTCGTAGAGGAGGGCCCTGAGACTCAAATCAGGTGAAGGGACTTTTCCAAGGTCATGCAACTTGTAAGTCCAGAAGTTGGAACTTGAATTCATGTGTCTTGACTCTCCACTTGGTGTGCTTTCCCATGACAACAGACTGGTGGAAAGAAGAGTGAGGAGGTGGGGGTGAGGATGGAGAGAAGGAGGAGAATACGATCTGAAGAGCAGATCTGAAACAGATGCAAGTGTACTAACAGATGTATAACAGTTTCAGGGCAGCTAAATTAGAAAGGGCTAAATCATTAACCCTGGGAATAGAAATTTATCAGTACTGACTGAACTTGACTTTAAGCCAACCACATCCTTCCATGGCCTAACACAGTTTTACACACACAAACACACACTCACACAGGCATACAATGACACAGACATACATACATGCTACCACAGATTTATCCCTGTGGAAATCTAGGATTACATACATGGAAGGGAGGATTGGTGCTAAAATTTCTTTACATTCCCTCTATTTCTAAAAGAAATTAGTTTGAAATAATCACCAATTTTATGGGAGAAAAAAACAATTTAAAATTATTCATAATGAAGAACACACAGTCTTCAGAGAGGACACTGTCACAGGTAAATGATCTGTTGCAGAAAACCTATATTTTGCAAAAAGGCATCATTGATCAGTTCTCATTCTTCAATTACAGTGACATTGTTTCTGCTGTATTTAATGACTAACAGAGGCTTGAACATGTTTACTAATTGATGTTGAAATAATAAGGAGGCTGTTCTATTGCTGTACCTTGGAGGAGCTGCTATTCTAATTGGCTTGGGTTAACTTTTCTTCAAGATTAAACAAAATCAATCTGCTTTCCTCCTCTTCCTCTCTCACACTTCTAGTAAGACAGAGTTAGGTGATTGCCTGTTAGTGGGATTTTGGGAGAAAAGAGAAAAGAGCACTCTCCCCTGAATAATCCTCTTTTCTCAATGGTGATTAAAATTCCCTCAAGAATGGTATAGAAACCTTTTCATCCCACAATCCATCAATCAGTCAACAAGCATTTATGAAATGTGTCCTAAAGACTATAGTAGACAATGGTGATGGAGTCAAATGAAGTCAATAAACATTTATTAAGCATCTACTGTATACCAGGCACTGTACTAAGCTCTGGAGTTACAAAGAAGGGCAAAAAAAAAAATTCAGTCCCTCTTCTCAAAGTACTTCTGTTCAAATGGGAGAGACAAAACACAAACAGCTAAATATGCCAATTTATTTATAGAGGAGAAAAAAACAGTGATGGGACCACAAAAAGCCTCCTGAAGAAGGTGAGAGTTGTGTTCAGTTTTGAAGGAAGCTATGGAGAACTACACAGAGTTGAAGGAGTTAAGCATTCCAGGATTAGGGGACAGCTAGTCCAAAGTCACATTGATGGAGTGTCAGATTCAAGGAACTGCAAGTTGGACAGTGTTGGAATGCCGAGTTTGTGGAGGAGAACAAGGTACGAAAAAATTGAAGAGGTAGGAAGAGGCCAGATTATGAATGCCAAATAAAGGAGATTGCGTTTGATCCTACAGGTAAAAGGAAGCAATGAAAGCTTATTGAGCTGTGGGTGGGTGGTGGTGACATGATTAAAGCCATGTTTTAGGAGAATCACCTGGACAGCTAAGTCTTCACTCAGCTAAAATGATGTCTGGGGTGTTGTGAGGCTGAAATGAGATGATGAATGTAAAGCAAACCTTAAAATGCTGTAGAAATGTCAGTTATTGTTATTATCATTATTAGCCTCCAGGGACCAGGCCACCAATTTGATGAGGATTTCATTCCTTGAGCCTTCTCATGTACTCCTGCTGAGCTCAATGTTTTTTTAGAGCAAAAAATAGGTTTGTTGGAAAATGCCTAACCACCCGGCTCTTTGAGGGAGGAATGAGAAGAATGTATACATGCACTTGTAAGTTCCATCTGCATTACTAACACTTTTAAAAATCTAGACAATCAACAAAACAGTAACTCAAACATTGATTTGTAGCAACTGGGGATTTCTAGGTGTAAATGCTCACACTGAAAATTTAAAAGCTTGGTTCTGCAAGCCCTTTAGAGCTGTCTCTAGCACACCCCTGATTTAAATGGTGGGAGTCTTGAGGCAGAGGGACCAGTTAGAAAGTTATTGCAATAGGCCAGGTGAGAGGTTATGTGGGCCCGAACTAGGATGGTGTCATCTATACGAGTGGAGAAAAGGTTCCATATATGAGAGATACTATGAAGTTAGAAACAACAAGATTTGAATGGATTGGATACATGGGGTGAATTAGAGGGAGGAATTGAAAATGACACGAAGGACATTCTTAGTTTGGGAAAGGGGAAGATGTTTGGGGAAAGATAATGAGCTCTGTTTTGGAGATGTTGCATTTGAAGTCTATAAGACCTCCAATTCAAGACATCGAAGTAGTAGTTGGTAGTGTGGTATTGTATCTCAGGAGAGAAACTAGGCCTGAAAATATACCTCTGGGAATCACGTGCGGAAAGATGATAACTGAACTTAAGTGAGGTAATGCTATTGACAAGTGAAATAATATAGAAAGAAAAGAGGAGAGAGCCCATGACAGAGCTTTGGGGGGCACCTAAATTAGCAGGTACTACATGGATAAAGAACACATGAAACAAACTGAGAAAGAACAGTCAGAAGATAGGAGGAAAAGCAGGTGAAAACAGTGCCATGAAAACCTGTAGAGGAGAGAGTATTGGGAAGGAGATAATCAATATTGCTGAATGCTTCAGAGAGAGTAAGAAGGATAGGAGTGAGAAAAAGTCATTAAATGACCCTCAAATAGTCCTGAGTAACAGGAAGAAGTATCCTCCAACCCCTTCTCAAAGATCTAGAAAACATACCACACCAAGTACTGATTAGGAAATCTAAGGAGAAAAAAAGCACAGTCCAGTCACGTCAACATAAAGGAGACAGACATAGGGGTTTTTAGATCCTGGGGGAGGGGTCTGGATATCGATGTACCACCACAGAGCATTCCAGAACCCAGTGATGGAAAGAGTGTTGACCACAACAGGAAGCACCAGTATAGGAAGAAGTCCCAGAGGACCCCAGAGTCGTGCAGGATGTGGGAACAGGTGTCAATTGGCAGCTCTGTCACTTACTATCCAATTTTAGGTCACAGATCCAGGGTGGACTGAGGAGCGGACATGTGCCCATAGTTGTTGTTCCAGAAGGAACAATGGTCACAGGCTCTACGCTGTGTACTGAATTAGAAATGAGTTCAAAACCAAACAGAAGGTGTGTGGCTCTAACCCTAGATGCTGAGCAAGGACTCTGTTTTACTCTCCACCCCAATCTAAATCTTGCAGTGGAATCACCAGCCCAGAACTCCCAAACCAAAGAGGAGTCTTCAGTTCTGTCACTCTGAACCTGCAGAACTTTCCAGTTGGCTGATCGTGTCTGAGTCCAGCAGCAGTTTACTGGAACTCCCACTCAGGGAGGCGTCCACAGGTGTGTTGCTCAGACTCCAAGCAAGGTCAGACCAAGTGGGCAGTAAACAGACTTTGTCCCAGAGATTGTATCACTTTGGGAGCACTGAAGGCTTGCAGGTCCCCAACTTGAACTCTCTCTAAAGTCCTGGATAATGTAACATTCAATACCCCAAGACACAAACCCAGAAAAAAATGATTCCAAAATATCTACAAACAAACCCTCAAAGAAACATATAGCTTGGGCACAAGTCCAAGCAGAATTCCCAGAAAAGATGAAGAATGAGTTTTTTTTTTAAAGCTAAAAATGATTTTAAAATGAGAGCACTAGAGGGGGAAAATGGGAAAAGAAATCTAAGGGGGAAAAGGTATAGAAAGAGAATAAAGAGCTTAGAACAAAGGTACAAAACCTTACCTAAAGGGGAGAATTCTCTGAAAAATAGGATTGATCAAATAGAAACCAATGTGTTCATGAGGTATCAGGAAATATTACAACAAAGCCAAAGTATTAAAAATAGAGGTAAATATAAAATATCTCATAGCAAAAACAACTGACGTGGAAAACAGACTGAGAAGAGATAATTTATGAATTATTGAACTACACGAAAGCCATGGGACCCCTCCCCCCAAAAAAGAGCCTTGATATATTTCAATAAATTATAAAAATGCCCTGATCTCTTAGAACTGAAGGGCAAAGTAGAAATTGAATCTGCTAGTCACCTCCTAGAAAAAAAAAACAAACCAAAGCAAAACAAAATTAAAACTCCCAGGAATATTATAGCCAAAATCCAGAGCTTCTCTATCAAAGAAAAAATACTGCATATAGTCAAAAAAGAAAAAAAAATTCCAGTACTGAAGTGCCTCAGTTAAGGTTATGCAAGATTTAGCAGCTAGTGTACATTTACCTTTTTATGCTTTTTATGACTTTGCATTTCAAAGTTTCTACACAGCTTTGATCAAAAGACGAAAAACATTAAGAAATCCTTGAAGTCCACCTTTTCAATTTCTATTTTCCCCCTGTAAGATTATGCTCAGCTTTTCTGAGTAAGTTATTATTGGCAAAAATAAAGCAGTCACAATGCTTACATTTTCTAGGGGGAAATTAAATGTATAATATGTACTAAGTGTGCAATTTAGTGAGGGGAGATACAGCAGGAAGACCAGAAGAAGTTCAAAGTAGAAAGTAGCACTTGAATTCAACTTTGAATAAAACTCAGAATTCTAAGATGTAGAGATGAAGAGTGCGTATATTCCAGGCATTGGAAGGGAAGGAGGGAAACTACCTGTGCAAAGAAGGCTTGGAAACAGGAGATGGAGTGTAATGTGTGAGAACTAGCAAGGCCTGTTTCACTGGACTGAAGGGAAGTATGCATAATCAGGTTACAATGAAAGGTTAGACAGGAGGGGATCTTTTAAACGTAAATGTATTGAGAGAGGAAGCTGGGAGAGGAAAAACAGCCATTTTAAAGTATGCCAAAGTAGAATCATAGAATGGGATATTAGCTCTGTAAGTGACTTAGAGATCATCTGGTCCAATCTTTTCATTTTACCAATGAGGAAACTGAGACTCAGGGAAAAGACTGGCCCAAGCTAACAAGCTAGTGAGTGAAGCTGGGACTTGAACTCTGATCCTTTGATTCCAATTCCAGTGTTGTTATCACTACCTTCAATATTCCTTGTAGGGTAACTGCCCTTGTAATAGCACCTAGCACAATGCCTGGCAGGTGCTTAATAAATGTTTATTGATGATTGATTATACATTTCCTGAGAGCAGGCTTAAGTAGAGGTGTTGATCACCTGAAGAGGAGGGGTACCTGAAGTTTAGTGTAAGCTCCTGAGGGCAAAACTTTTATGTTTTCTGTCTTTGTATGTCCAGTTCCTAGCATAGTGCCTTGAACAAACTCAAATAGTTAAATGCATCAATGAATTTATCAATTTGAATGTTCCTTCTAATGATATAAATCACAATCCAACCATGCCTGCCCATTATGTGGAATCTTCTCCATGTTTTCTCACAAGTTCACCAAATGAAGAGTTATATGGAACTGCCATCTTTCCTCCTTACCATGTAACCAACTCATTTTCTCTTGCTATTATGTAATCCTTTTGTTCTCCTCTTCTTCAGAGTTCCTCATGGTTACATATTTCAGCCTATTCCCACCCATCATCATGTGCCTCTCTATTGCCCTCTGAAAGATATTCATTCTTAATTCTTCAGAGGCAGTTGTGTTCTGTTTCATAGCCATATAGCAATGCTGACAGAATGTTGGTACTAAATAATTAGGGCTTTGCTTTCCTGGAAGCTTTGCAGACCTAAAAGGAGTTTTGCAGTTTCTACCAGGCAATCCAGCTTGATCTCCTGTTCAACTTCAGGCCCAACTTATTATTTAGCTATACCATCTATCCCAGAAATGCATGTTGATGGATGATCTTTTTTGCATCATGGATCTTGTTGGCAGTCTGGTGAAATCTATGGACATCTTCTCAGAACAATGTGTTTTATTTAATTTTGCAATTTAGGGACATGCTTAATTACAGTTGGGAGTTAGTGAAAATAAAGATGCATTTTTTTTCTCATCCATGTTCACAGACCACCTGAAATCTAAGAACTCTTGTGCTATAGGTTATCCATCCAAATGAATCTATAATCTAGGCAATAAACATTCCTCATCCACTTGGTCTTCCCTATGTGGATGACCAGGCAAAATTGCTTTGAGTGATTATAGATCTATTCTAGGAAGCTTTGCAATATTCTGGGGCTTGATGCACATGAAAAGGAGCATTTGGAAAACCTCACAATTCACAAGGAATCTTACTTTATCTTGGACTCTGCACCATATCTTCTCTATCCTAGCGGTAAATGTCTATCATGACCATAGATCTCCATGTTTATGCCTATTTATACTTTTATGATTAGAGCATAGCTGAAGAGAATTGTTTCTGCCACATCTTTCAAAGAATTTTTAATGATTTTAATGAAGTGGTGGAGAAACATCTGGTTGTGAAGGAGCTTGTAAGGCAGAATTTTGTTCCATTGGCCTTGCACATAATAGGCACTTAACAAATAAAAATTTTTGAACGAATGAAAGACTGTCAGGGGGCTGAGAATGTAAAAGAGAGACAGAAAGGAACGGATGTGTTCCTAAAGCAAACCTCAGCCAATTCACAATTTTGTTTCGGCCAATTATTTTCAGCCTGTGGGTCTCTGCAAATCTTAATGTCAAAACAGTTTATTTCTAAAAGATTAATAAGACAATGGATGCTGTATTTTCCTGAATTATCTCTGAATGACTACAGCTCATTATATGTTTTTTCAACTTTTATCAATGTTTTGCCTGGCACAAGGTTCACTGGGCACAACAATAGGACTAGACTACAAGTCTTGGCACCACATATGTCTGATAGTACTTTCTTTTATCATTATCAATAAAGACTGCAGCAAATTCTCAGATTTCCCATTGGCGTTAGGGATGAGGACAGCGTGAGGACTCTTAGGCTTTTCCTGTTACAGTGAGAGAGACAATATCCATCACTGTGTGTGTGGGAGAAAGGATGTGAAGAGCACAACATGGAAGAAAGAATAATAACTTACATACAATAATAGCTGACGTTGAGATAGTGCCTTGGGGCAGTAAACAGAGTGCAGGACCTGGGGTCGGGAAGACTCATCTTCGTAAGTTCAAATCTGGCATCAGACACTTACTAGGCGTATGACCCTGGACAAGTCACTTAACCCTTTTTGCCTTAGTTTCCTTATTTGTAAAATGAGCTGGATAAAGAAATGACAAACCATTACAGTATCTTTGCTAAGAAAATCCCAAATGGGGTCATGGAGAGTAGAACACAATTGAAAAATGACTTAACAATAAAAATATAGCATCTACTATGTGCCAGGCACTGTGCTAAATCCTCTACAGTTATCTCATTTGTTCCTCGTAACAACCTGGGAGGTAGCACAACCCTAGGAGGTAAATGCTATTATTATTCCCATTTAACAGTTGAGGAAACTGAGACAAACGGAGCTTAAGTGACTTGCCCAGGGTCACACATCTAGCGACTCTCTGAGGCTGGATTTGAACTCTGGTTTTCCTGACTCCAGGCCTGGTGTTCTATCCACTGTGCCACTTGGCTGCCCCAAGAAAGAACATGTGTCAGAGGTTTTGGGTTCAAATTCTGGATCTGCTATTTAGTACCCATGTGATTTTGGGCAAGTTGGTTCTGTTGTCTGAGTCTCATTTTCCTTATCTGTAAAATAAAAGGGTCAGACAAGATGATCTTTAAGGTCCCATCCAGCTTTCAGTCCTACACTGCTTCTTTTTCCAGCCCTCTGGAAAGCAAAGAGAAGAAGGAGGGGGCTGCAAGAAAGCTGCAGGCCAGAGTTTTAGTAAAGCACTACATGAATCTACGTGCAGTATGGGGACACCAGACTTGATACACCAGAGGAATGTTTATGCAAACCAGTGAGTCTTGGTGTTTTGTTTATCTTCCGTCACCGGTATTAAACTATGACAGAAGACAAACAAATGGAGGTGGGAGGAGAAATCCATGACAAGCATTGTGAGGCAGGGACAAGGTTTGGGGGTGAAAGAGAGGCCAGGAACAGGGAACAAGTGATGAGGTACCACGGCTCAGCTGCCAGGTTCCTTACAGACCCCAACTGAATGTTCCAGCGAAGTGGAAAAGGGGATTGCACATTTTCACTGGTGAGTCAGAGGATAACATTCTTGTGACATGTGGGAAGGAGGAGAGACAGAGTTGAAAGCAAAGATGGACTTATTTCAGGCCACTAATGAGGTGAATGAGGTGAAAGAGGTGCTGAGCTACAGGAAGACCTCTAAATCTGTGGGTGAGAACTTGAATGAAACCACAACTTGGCACCTTTTGATGCGAAAAACAGCTAACTGGCAGCATATCTAACTTAGTCACTGCTATGCAGTCAATGGCTGGGTCCATTCTACTCTGAGCACTCACTGAGGTTCCCTCTTTTGAGCTACCCAGAGTCTGAACATAACAATTGGAAGGGTGACTTGTATGGGAGCGTGTGTGTGTGTGTGTGTGTGTGTGTGTGTGTGTGTGTGTGTGAATATGCATACATGTAGATATAGATTATGTATATTTGCATATACATATATGTTAAAATATTTCTGTTTACACACACACACACACACACACACACACACACACACACACACACACACACACACTGCTCCCTGCTCCATTCCCACTAAACCAAGAGTTCTAACCCTCTATCTCTGAATAAGAACCATGACATAGTAGATAGAATTCTTGGAATCAGGACAAGTTGAGTTCAGCTGCTGTAACAGACACTTCCTAGCTGCGTGACCATGCACAAATTACTTAAACTGAGCTTCACTTCCATCATTTGTAAAGCAGGGATAAACATCTATAGTATCTGTCCCACAGGATTGTCGAAAGGGCCAAATGAGATATGTGAAATGGTTTTTATAGTTTAAAGCACTATATGAATGTCAGTTATTATAATAATTATTATTACAATATGCATTAAAACTACCTTTCCCCCACCTAAACCACAGGAGAATGCCCTCTCCAACTTCATGATATGCTTTTGTGAATTTGTTTCTCCTTTGAAGCCTATCCTTCACTGATAGTTACAGGATTTCAAAGCAGAAAGGTACTTTTTAAAAAATATTAATTTTATTTTTTAATTAATAAACATTTATTTTCCCTTACTTCTCTCCTGCTCCCCTTGGGATAAAAAAGAGAAACAAGCATCTTGTAAAAAAAATTAACTTTAACTTTATTAAATTTGTGTAAATGTGGTCAGGGGAGTGATTTGCCCCTGGCTTTGCACCCCACTAAAACTGGCATAGGGCCCATAACTCCTAGAAATGGTTCTGTGAATGGGGGTAGAGATGTCTCTGGAGATACAAACAGGTAAAAAATTAGATCACGGAATATAACTGTGATCAAACACTTACTTCGGTTCTTCAAGAGAGTCATGATTTCATCAGTGAGGTGTTTCTTATGAAGCTTAGAAGAAAGTTTAAACAATTGTTGTGGCCAAAAGAAATTATTATCCACCTTCTGGTGGGGAGCCTCTGTAATCTTCCCAATGCCTGTCTTATACTCAAAGACTTTGCAGCTACATAGGCCGTCCAGAGCTAGTGTTCACTAGCATAGTCTTAGAGAACCCAGAATCATCACCTACTATAATGGTGTCTCAGACTTGGACTTTTGTGCTATTAAGCTAGCAAGAAATAATATTTCTAAAGCCTAATGTTGGTGAGACTGTAGGACTGGGCCAGGTGGTCTTCCATCTCTGAGATTCCAAGAGTCCCTAATACAAATGCATTGTTACGTTGCTGGTGGCACTGTAAATGGGTCCCCTCTTTCTGGAGAGCAATCTGATCCCATGTAATAAGAGCTGCCAAACTGTTGAGATCCTTTGACCTGGGAATTCTACTTTGGGGAAGATGCCCTAAGGAAATAACAAAAGACGGGGCGGGGTGGGGGGGGAGAAAGGTAATTTGTGCAGAGATGTTCTTAGCAGGGCATAGTATAGTAATTTAATAGCAACGCTTTCTCCCCTCCCCAATTGCTGCTCCCACTCCACAAAAGGGTAAAAGGATTAAGTGTTGCAAACAACAATGAAAAATGACTAATGTGCTGACTTGAGTCACCCCATGGAAACATGACTGAAGTCATATTACATGGAAGAAAAGCAGTCAGCGAAGTAGTATTACATACACACTTGATTACAACTACATAACAACATGTATTTTTAAGCTAATAATGATCGGAGGAGACATTGCAGTATATAAACAGGGTTTAGTACTCATCAGTTTTTTTTAAAATCTAAGTTATTTAATCATAATGTAGTGAAATTTTATATATTTTTTAAAGAGGGAAAATGACCTGGTTTATTGGACTGTGTAAGAAAATATAAAATGAGTATGAAATGGCTTAATGCTTTGGGGTATCCATGAACACAGCTGTCCTACAGCTCAGTGTTCTGAGCAAGGCGCAAAGGCATCTCCTCACTTGTTCATTTGGTGCCCCTTATTCAGCAGAACAAGGCATTTTCATGTGCAGATTTCTGCTGCTCATCCATATTAATGTTCATGTGTTTATTAGGGATTATTTTATATTCTTTAGATTTCTTCCCTTTCTCCTTTTCCTTTCTTTTCTTCCTTCTTCTCTCCTTCCCTCCCCTCCTTCCTTTCCTTTCCTTTCTCCCTCCCTCTCCCTTCTTTTTTCCTTTCCTTTCTTTCCTCCTTCCTTCCCTCCTTCCATTTCTTTTCCTCTTTCCCTCCCTCTCTTTCCTTCCTTCTTTCCTTTCTTTTCTCCATCACCTCCTCTCCTCCCTCCACCTCCCCTTCCCTCATGCTTAATTTTCAGTCCACTAATGATTTTATTAGCTCACAAACTTTTCCTCCCCGAGAGCTGTTGTCTAAGGCATGTCTTTCTCATTCTGAACTGAGGAAGTTGCTTTTTTGAACCTTAGCATTGGACTTTACATTTATCTCTATTAAGTTTCATTTTATTGGAGAGAACTAAGAGCCACTACAGCTTCTTGAGCAGGGGAGTGATATGGTCAGACCTATACTTTAGTATTATCAATTTGGTAGCTCTGTATGTGTGTGGGGAGGAGGAAGGCAGATATTGGAATCAAAATTAGAGGTTATTGAAATAGTTCAGGTGAGTATGGAGAACCTGAACTAGTTTTAAGACTCTATGAGTGAATACAAGGTGATAAATGTGTGAGATGTTGTGGTGATCGAATTGACAGAACTTGATAACTGTTATGGTATTGGAGTGAGGGAGATGACCCTGAGATTGTGAACTTGGTGATTAGAAAGATAGTGGCACCTTCAATAGAAACAGAGAGATTTAGAATGGATGGATTGTAGGCCACGTGTGTGCTACCTTACAGGACATGCTCAGCTCTATGCTCTAGGCATGTTTGTGGTTGTAGGGCGAAAACAATGAGTTTTATCTTGGACATGCCTAGTGTGATTATGAGATCCTTTCCTCAGTTATGCATATTAGTTAAACCATAGAATGGGAGTGGAGGGAGAGACAACAGTAAATCTTAGAGCCTGTAGGATCCATCTGGACCAAGACTTTTCTTCACAAAGGAATCACATCAGTGCACAGAGTATGTGCATAATAAATGCTTATTGACTTGAATCAACAGTGTGATGTTCAATTTATTTATCATGCTTTAGTTTCTACAAAGGGCAGCTAGGTGGTACAGTGGTTAGTATGCCTGGCCTGAAGTCAGGAAGATTACTCTTCCTGAGTTCAAACTGGCCTCAGACACTTACTAGCGGTGTGACCCTGGGTAAGTCACTTAACTCTGCCTCAGTTCCTCATCTATAGAATGAGCTGGAGAAGGAAATGGCAAACCACCCCAGTATCTTTGCCAAGAAAACCCAAAATGGGGTCATGAAGAATCAGACATGTTTGAAATGACTAAACAACAAATTTCTTCGAACTCCTTAGAATCACAGATTCTTCCTTATACCTCTTGGCATTACCCACAACCGGGGAAAGAGTCACTTGTAAGTACTCCCTTCATGCTTATTGATCGATGGATGGCCCAGTGACTGACATCCTCTGAGTTTCACAGTTTGTTGAGTCACGTATCAGCACACAGAGAAGTGGCAGGTAGGCTTTCCCATAACTTGCTTTATGGCTGTAGAACCACTTTGTAGAGTCCCCATTGTGGCGACCCGTGCCAAGCACAGATGTGGAAATTCATAAGCAGCAGAGCTAACTAAGAGGAAATAAAAAAAGATAAAAATGATTACAATGTATCAAATTGTACAAACATCTCCATAGGGGGAATCATGGAATGTCTTGAATCCTCTGATAACAGCAACAGTGTCAGTATTAATGTTTGCAGTTGCCTTGCGTAGGTTATGTTGTTCCCGAGTAGTCAGTAATTGGCACCTCGGTACTATCTAGCATTTGGTGGCAAAATGCAGCCCCCACCTCACAGGTAGAAGCACCAAAGGTAAGAAGTGGTCGTTTATGTTCGTGGTAATGGGCTAGTGGAGTCTTAAAAGTCAGTAACTCCTTGACATTCAAGAAAGTGCCTTCGTGCTGCCGAGTCCAATCCATAATAAGAAACATAGCTAGCGTTAATATAGTGCCTTAAAGCTTGCAAAGGGCTTTACAAATATAATTTCCTTTTGTCTTCCCAACAACTCTAGAAGGTAGATGCTATTATTGCTCCCATTTTACACATGAGTAAACTGAGGCAGACAGGTTGAATGATTGCCCAAAGTCACACAGATAGCAAGCATCTGAAAAACCCATGTTTTTCTAACTCCCATTCTAGTGTTCTATGCCACCTATCTAGTTCTATGACCTTATTGCTATCCCGCAGCTAGAAGTAATTGCCTTTTTACTCAGTTATTTCTGAAAATTTTGTTGTACAGATTTACAAAATCTTGGAATTGTAATGGAGGTCAAAAGTCATCTAGTCTAGCACATGTCCCCTCCACAACATTTCTGACAAGGGATCATTCGTTCTCTGCTTGAAGATCTCCTCTGATGGGTAACTCACTATCTTCAGAGACAGTCTGTTTTACTTTTAGGTAGCTCTTGTCATTGAATCTCTGAATATGATACAATTCCAGGGCCTTGCTCCTGTTCAAATAATCAAGATCTTGCTGCCAAGAGATGTGCACTATTAGAATAGTTCCTTACCTTCTCTTGAATGGATTTTGATAAGCATACCCTTTTAGGTTTACCCTCTGAACTCTATCTTTGAACATGCAATCGTTACATTGGTTTAACCCTCCTTAGCCATGGTAAGAGTTCCTCTCTCTGAACCACTCTGCAAATACTGTAGATCATGCTAACCTTCTTGGTAAGTGTCCTCTGCCTGCATAGCATGACCAACATTTATAGTAAACCTGCTGCTTTCATTTTCATGACATGAAGAGATGCAGGCTAACTTGATAAGGCCAAATGCCCTTTGCCATTTGAGATGTCAAATTTGATTTAATCATGAGGAGCCAGTTTCACTGTGAGTTGTACAGACGAGGTAATCCTGTTGTCATCGTTGTTAAAAATCCCCCAAATTGTAACACAGCTCTGTAACATAAACATCAATGCCTTCACCAGTCTCTTAATTCTGTTCATGAAATTTAAATGTCTGAATGGTGATTGACTGATTATCTTAGTTAGAAGCAGCCTTTCAACAATCATGAAAATGTCTTAGCCCTAGAACAAGCAAAGATGGTGAGGGGGTATATTTGGACCCTATAGATTGTTAGGTATTCAACACAGTTCTGTTCAGGCGCACCTTCTCCCACCCCCACCCCCCAACCCCTTTATCTTTCAATCATCTTGTGTGTATGTATGTGTGTGTATGTGTGTTGTGTATTATATATTTGCATGTGTGTATATATATACACATATATATATATACACATACATACATATATATGTACATATATATATATATATATATATATATATATATATAATGTATATGTATATATTTGCTTTGGGCAACTAGGTGGTGCAGTGGATAGAGTGCTAGGCTGGAGTCAGGAAAACTCATCTTCCTGAGTTCAAATCTGGCCTCAGACACTTACTAGATGTGTGGCCCTGGACAAGTCACTCAACCCTGTTTGCCTCATTTTCTAATCTGTAAAATGAGTTGGAGAAGGAAATAACAAACCACTCCAATATCTTTACCAAGAAAACCCCAAAAGGGGTCATGAAGAGTCGGATACAACTGACAATGACTGAACAACAAAAATATATTTGCTTCAGGACAGAAATAAAGCTGTTTATGGTAAGTAGTATTCCAATTAATTGGCTTACTTATAGCAAACCCTTCAATATGCCACAAAATAATCATTTAAGACACACATTCTTTGGGTCTCAGAGTGGTCCTTAGCTTCTTATTGATGTGCTAAGGCCATTCATCACGGATTCTGAGTACCTGAATTTGAGACCTGGCTCAGACACTTGATGGTTGTGTATTATCAAGGCAAATCATTAAACCTCTCTGGGCCTTAGTTTCTTCATTTACAAAAAAAGGGATAATAATGCTTGTACTACTCTCCTTTATTTGAGGAAAGTGCTTTGTAAACCTCAAAAGCCCTGAGAGTTTTTGCTGCTAACTTGAGAAAGGAGCTGAACAGAGCCTGAAGCTGCCCAGCTTTAACAAGGTTCTATACTTGGCATTGATAGAATGATGTTCTGTTGGGTAAACAATAAAGAGGCAAGGGGCAAGTATAGCCTCACAAGACAGTTCATTTATTACTCCAAAAATTTGAGCAACCTTTCCTCCCCTTCCAATTTAGCCTTCATTAGAACATACAAATATGGGAATACAAAAGCAACAAAACCTTGACAATAAAAGGATACAGTTATTCGTGTTGTACAACATACCTCCTAGAACATGTGTAACACTCTTCATGAACATATTTAAAGAACAGTTTACTTGGCAGATGTGTAACTAGGATCAGAGGATTTAACAAGAAGGGAACTTGGAGATCATTACTTTAGCCAAATGTCTTCGTTTTTCAGATGAGGAAATAGGCCTGGAGAGGGAAAGAGACTTGCTGAACGTCATGTACATAGTCAGCCTCAGAGCTGGTATTTGAACACAGGCCCCTTGACTCTTTCCTGCTTCTTTCTAGCACATCATGCTGCTTCTGGGCTATTCCAAATTCTTAAAGATGTTGCTTTTTGTTGTTTTTGTGGAAAACCTCCTCCCACCCCCTTCCCCTCCAAATAGAGGAAGGGATCTAGAATAGAGCACAGGAAATGATATTTATACCTCAGCCCATTTATAACTCAGTCCTGCCTAGGCAAAGACTCCAATATACACTTTTATTAACTTTTCTGTGACCATTCCTGGCCTTTGTTTGATAGAGTGCCCCTTTCCCTCCCAGCACAGCAGCACTCTGAAACAGGGCTCAGCCCACTATGAGGAGTCAGACCCAGTGTTTCTGCTTGACTCATAAATGTGGAAATAACAAAATGTGTTCCCTGAAGCTTAGCAGCAGAATCAGGAAATGCGCTGCTTGCAGGCTATCCTTCTACGGATCTGGAAACTCAAAAGAACTTGGGTGGGCTCCAGAAAAAAAAAGTTTAAAAGTCTATAGAGAAGAGGAGAAATTGGAACAAACCATTAGCTGGAGACTCTAACTTACTAACAAGGGTTCTGTATCTTGGCTTGCCAAGTTGGCAAGCAAGTCAAATGCAAATTCAATTCAACATTCAGTAAGCACCTATTCAGTTCAAGGCCCTAGGGACATAAAGATGAAAAATAAACAGCCCCTGCCCTCTAGTAGCCTATAATTTAAAGCATGATATGTCTACTAATAAGTACAGTGGTATGCAGTAGTGGTACTTGGGGCAAGCAATACTTTTAATGTGGTTTCATTTTGTTATTGGAATGATCATGTAGGTACTTCTATTGACGTTGGGCTGACTCAGAGGGATGACCTTGACCATATAAAATAATACTGAACTGGTTTCCCCACCTTTATTTAGTTCTATTTCAGTTGAGTGCTGGATTAGATGGCATACATATATGTCATTACTCTCTTTTCTTTCGTTTTTGATTCCCTGGTTTTTAAGGATGGATAATTACTCCAAGGAAATGTATAAAAGTTGTGGCTCTTAAAGAGCATGCTTCAATGATTGTTAGAGATATTGTAGCAGTTGCTGGTATAGAGAAGTCAAGAATTTCAAGGATCATTCAAAGTCAAAATGGGACAAGATCAGTTGCATTGATGTAGAAAGGAAAGTGTGGTCAAAAAGGAAAAGCAATGCAAAGAACTGACCACCGATTTCCATAAAACAGCCTAGGGAATCCTCAGAAAACAAGCAAAGACCCTCAGAAAGACCAGGCAGTATGTGGGATTATTACTGATTCCTCTTTAGTGTAACATAGGTGTCTTGAAGTCAGAAGAACAGTGAGAAACCCATTTTTTAAAAACCCAACTACAAACCATTTCTATGCAGAAAAAAAGTAGTTGTTATGGATGTGACCATGCGAAGTTGAGAAAAGGGTAAATGATATCAATGAAATTGATCTTTTTTTTAAAAAAAAATTCAAGGCCATATCCAAACCACTGTCAGAAGTCTAGGTAAAACTAGTTGTGGTCATACACACCTGTAATCCCTGTTACTGGGAGAGGCTGAAGCTGGTGGATTGCTTGAGCTTGGGAATTCTGAGCTGTGGAAGGCCTAGAGCTGATTGAGTTCTAATTATATAGTACAAATATGATGACCTCCCCTGGAACAGGAAGCTAGCAGGCTGCCTAAGAAGCATTAAACTGGCCCAGGTCAGAAATGGGGCAAATCAAAGCTTCTGAGCTAATTGGCAGTGGGATTGGGCCCAGGAGTGGCCACTGTACTTCCAGCCTTAGCCAGATGGAGAGCTCATCTGTAAAACAAAACAAAAGAAAACAAACGAAAAAGTGGAGGAAGTCCAGATAATTTTAAAAGATTTAGGTATCCATCAAACTGTAAAACATCTACTCCCCACCCCTTAACAATGTTGGAGGGATTCTTTTTACTTCTACTTGGTCTGAAAGTCTTGTCCCCATTAATTATGAATTCTTATAAATATATTGATATATTGAGAAGTAGAAACATTCCCAAATGGAGTATAGTAATATTATTTTGTACCATATCATACATCACAAATGGTTGAGAAATTTATCCAAAAAGTGATATATATATGGCCTAAGAATTCACCTTTTGAAAATCTTTGGGCTATAATCAAGGCTAGACCTAGGAAAATAGAATAAAGTGTTGACCAAACGTACATTGAATCACCAATGAAAGTGGTTTCACAGTGAAGAATTAAACATGTGTCAAGGGGCAGCTAGGTGGCGCAGTGGATAGAGCACCAGCCCTAGATTCAGGAGGACCTGAGTTCAAATGCGGCCTCAGACACATAACACTTACTAGCTGTGTTTGAACTGGGCAAGTCACTTAACCCCATTACCCAACACCCCTCCCAAATAAAAAAATGTGTTAAAATATTGTGAATGTGATGCCACATCATGTGAAAAATTGACTAAAGCACAATATATAACATATTAAAAGTTTTTTAAAGATGTAAAAAGTTGTTGGGTTTAATGTATGTTAACTCCAGTTATTTTGCTTGGTCTCAGTTAATTTGCATACCACTAGATAATACAAGGTAGCTTGTGAGAGGGATAAAGGAGAAATTCAAACAAATCACTCAAGGAAAACTTGAGAAGCTGGAGGTAGGGTGAGAATCAAGGAAGCTTTCAGAGATGGCATCTAACCTGGGAACTGAAGGAAGAACAAGATGTCAACAGTCAGAGATGAGATGTGTTCCAGGCATTGGGATATGGCATGTGCAAATGCAAATAAGTGAGTAAGGGCAAGATGAGATTGAGGAGAAACAAGTAATTCATTTTGGCTAGAATGTGAATTGGATAAAAGACAGTTTTATATAATAAGGCTGGAAACTTTGATGACAGTCTGATTGTAGAGATTCCTAAATTATAAGCTCAGGATATTATACTTATCCTATAGGCAATAAAGAGAGAACCACTGAAGGTCTCTGAGAATGGCCATGACATGGTTAGATCTGTGCATTAAGAATTTTACTTTAATAACTAGGTGGTACAGTGAGTAGAGTTAGTTAGGCCTGGATTCAGGAAGAAACATCTTCCTGAGTTCTAATCTGGCCTCAGACACTTGCTAGTTGTGTGACCCTGGGCAAGTCACTTAACCCTGTTTGCCTTAGTTTACTCATCTGTAAAATGAGCTGGAGAAGGAAATGGCGAACCATTCCAGTATGTCTGCCAAGAAAACCTCATATGGGGTCACAAAGAGTCAGACATGACTGACAATGACTGAACAACAAAAAAAGGAGAGGGGAGGGACTGGCAACAGGGAGACCAATTAGGAAGCTTTTACAATAATCCGTGTGAGAAATTATGTGTCTGAACTAGGCTAGTGACAGTGAGGATAATGATGATAACAGCTCACATTTATATAGCGCTTAAAGGTTTATAAAGTACTTTGCCTATGTTATATATCATCTTGACCCTCACAGAATCTCTGGGAGGGAGGTACCAAAATTATCTCCATTTCACAGATGAGTAAATTGAAGCTTTAAGGGGTTAGGTTAAGATTTTGCAGGGTCACATGGCTAGTAAGTATCTGAGGCAAAATTTGAACTCAGGATTATCCTGATTCCAAGAGCAGCACTACTCTCCACTGGGCCATCTAGGGGCCCCAGAGAAGATGGGGACGGATACAAGAGGCAGGATTTAGTGTTCTTAGGTGGTGCTCTGTGCATGACTTTTGTTTTGATGAACCTCGCGGGGCCTTTTGTATTACTTTTCTAACTCATGGATGTAATAGATTTAGAACATAAAGAAAACTTTGACAACATCAGTCCAGTGCCCTTATTGTATAGTTGAGGAAACACAATATTTAAATAAGTTGTCCATGCACAAACAGATAAGTAACAGAGTCAGAATTTGAACCCAGACCTCCTGACTCCAAATCCAGTACTCTTTCTTCTATACTGGATGGCTTTCTAATACCTCAGGGGAGTACACAGGAATACTTTCTTTTGATACGGAATTTTGAAGGCTTGAAAAGGTCGTAACTTGTTTAGTGGACTCTGAATACAAATTCATGAGGTAATGTGGCCTTGTGGATAGAGTGCTGGCCCTGGACCCAAACTCTGCCTCTGATACTTATTAGCTGAATGACCATGGACAGTACTTAGCCCCCTAAAGCCTTAGTTTCCTTCTCAGTAAAATAGGGATAATAACTCTCACACTCACTACTTTATAGGATAGTTAGAAGGAAAGAAAACACTCTTCAAACCTTAAAGAAACACCAGTTATCGTGATTTACTTTTTAGGGTTTTGTCCGTGTGTGTGTGTGTGTATGTATGTATGTGTGTATGTATGTGTGTACACACACGTGTGATGGGGGGAGTGGATAAACTCTATGTGAACCTTAAGTCACAACAGAAATGTGGCTTATTTTCTATACCTATGTTGTCTTTACAAACTCAGTACTGACTTCTTTTAATCATGTCTGGGAGCAAGTTGGATGTCAGACTTTAGTAAAAAATGTGTTTGGTCTCTTTCCCCTAATACCAGCTGGAGAAGTTCTTCAAACATTCGTTCCAGATCTTACCAAGAAATGGTTCCTGTGAGATACCAAGCTTGGCCCCAGCTTGGTGGATTAGGCAATTTGATACACATGATGCCCTAAATAGAAAAGTGTCTAGGGCATTTTGAATACAACTCTATCTGGAGGTAGGACAAACTAATGATAAAGTTCTCCTATAATTGTGGGATTCTATGAAACATTTCTAATCCTAATCCTGACAGCTTTCATTGATCAATTATTTAATTCCGCTTGGATTTAAGAAACTACATTTTATAGTGGCTCAATCATAGGTGTGGAGTCAGGAAGACCTTACTTCAAGCCCTGCTTCAGACCTTTACTAGCTATGTGACCCTGGAAAAGTCACCTAACTTTCTCTTTCTCTCTCTCTCTCTCTCTCTCTCTCTCTCTCTCTCTCTCTCTCTCTCTCTCTCCTGCCTTTCAGGGAGTCCAATAATTATTAAATTATCTTTTTGATCTCTTTTCTGGGTCAGTTTTTCTTCTGAGATATTTCATATTTTCTTTTATTTTTTTTTCAGTCTTTTCACTTTGTTTTATTGTTTCTTCATGTGTCATGGGGTCATTAGTTTCCCTCTGACCAATTCTAATTTTTAAGGAGTTATTTTCCAGTGGAGTTTTGTACCTCTTTTATCATCTGGCCAATTATGATATTTAAGGAATTATTTTCTTCAGCACATTTTTGTGCCTCTTTTACCAAGCCATTAATTCTCTTTTCATTATTTTCTTGAATCGCTCTTATTTTTTTCTTCAGTTTTTCCTCTATCAATCTTATTTATTTATTTATTTATTTTGCTTTTTAAAAAAATCTCTTTAGCTCTTTTAAGAAATCTTGTTGGTCCTATGCCCAAAGGGCTACAAAAATGTGCATACCCTTTGATCCAGCAATAGCACTTCTAGGGCTATATCCCAAAGAGATCAAACAAATGGGAAAAGGACCCACATGTACAAAAATATTCATAGCAGCTGTTTTTGTGGTGGCAAAGAATTGGAAATTGAGAGGATGCCCATCAATTAGGGAATGGCTGAGCAAGTTGTGGTATATGAATGTAATGGAATACTATTGTGCTATAAGAAATGATGAACATGCTGACTTCAGAAAAACCTGGAAAGACTTATATGGTCTGATGCTGAGTGAAGTGAGCAGAACCAAGAGGACTTTGTATACAATAACAGCCATGTTATGCAATGACTAAGAATGTTAAACTGAACCCTTCTCAGCATTACAAGGATCTAAGACATCTCCAGAGGCCTCAGGATGGAAAATGCCGTCCACATCCAAAGAAAGAACTATGGAAGTCCAATTGCTATCACTTATTTTTACCTTCTGTTGAGTTTTGTTTCATCTTTCTGGTGGTTCCTCCTATTGGTTTTAATTTTTACTTACAACTTCACTAATGTGAAAATATGCTTAATGGGTATGTAAATGTAAAGCCTATGTCAGATTTTGCACCGTCTTGGGGACCGTGGCGGGGGTGGAGGAAAAGGGAGAAAAATTTTCAACTCAAAAGCATATGGAAAAAAAAAAGAAATCTTGTTCGTCTTGTGTCCAATCTGCATTTTTCTTTTGAGACTTTGCTTGTAGATGTTTTCAAGTAATTGTCCTCTGAGTTTGTGTCCTGAACTTCCCTGTCACCTTAAGTTTTTTTTTTAATGGTCAGGTTCTGGTTTTTTGTTGTTTGTTCATTTTTCCAGCCTTCTACTTGATTTTGAATTTTTTGTTAGAGTTGGACTCTGCTCATCTCTGGGGGGTTGGCCAACCTGAGCTTCTGTAGCTTAATATGGGAGCTTGTAGATTTTTGGTGTTTCCAGAGTGGTGTGATCTGAGGAGAGGTCTGGTCACTGCCCTCCTGGTCTGTGCTCTGGTCCTTATCCAGGTAGGGGCCTTGCTTGATCGCCATCCCTGCCACTCTTCTCCACCCTGAAACTTTGACCTGTAACTGGGTAATAGGCTATGGAGCCACCAAATGTGCCAGATCCTATGCCTAGTGCTAGTGCAGGGGTCATGTGGATTATCTTTTTGATCAGCTGGTCAGTCCCCTTACCATCTCTACGTGTTGGGCTGGCCTGGTGCTCCTTTGTTGTTGTGCTAGAGCTGTCCCCTCCAAGGCCTCCAGCCATTTTTGTTTCCAGCACACCCTACCCAGTCAGTGTTCTCAGCCAGCCCCTACCCCAGTGTCCACAGCTTTTTCTTTCTATCTTTTTAACCTGCCCTGAGCTAGAAAAACCACTTACTACAACTGAAAAAATGCCAGTTGTTATTATTATTTATTAGCTATATAGATGCCATGAATCTCAAAGAAGGTCCCAAATTACATTCCAAATATTTTTGATCACTCCTATCAGCAAATTTTTTTTCAAGCATGCTCCTATTTATGTTTGCTTCCTTATAACTTATATATACTTACTACTATTAATAATTATGTATGTTGTATATATGTGCATAAAATGACATAGAAATGGAAATTAAAAATTGATAAGATGAAGAAGAAATCATAGTTGATCCTAGAGTCAACAGGGAGGAATTAGAGTTTATTAAGAAGGGAAGTGACATAGGGCTGTGCTTCAAAAAAGTCACTTTGGCAGCTGTGTGGAGTATGGACTGGAGAGGGAAGAAACTAGAGGCCAGGAGACCAATAAAAAGGGTATTGCAGTAGTTCAAAGGGCAATGTTGGTCTGAACTAGGGTAGTGGCTATGTGAGTAGAGAGAACAGATGGGAGTGACGTTGTGGAGGGAAGATTGACAAGATTTGGGAACCAATTGGGTGTAAAGGGGAATGGATAAATGAGGGAATGTGGAGTCAAAGATAATGCCACCATGATGAATGTGGATGACTGAAAGAATGGTAATGCCCTCTACAAATAAGGAAGTTCAAAAGAGAGTGAGTTTTAGAGGAAATGTAGTGAATTTCGCCTTTTGACATATTGAGTTTGAGGTGCTTATGTGACACCAAGTTTGAAATGTCCATTAAGTAGTAACTCAGAAAAGAGACAAAGGTATGTGTGCGTGTATATATGTGGGGGTACACACATACATAAACATATATGTATACACACACAACCACACACACACACACACACATATATATATATATATATAATATATATATATATACATATACATATGTCATTTGGAATCATCTGCAGAGAGATGATAATTAAACCCATGAGAGCTGATGGATTCACCAAGTAAAATAAGGAGAAAAAAGGCACAGGATAGAACTTTGGGGTACACTCCTAGTTAGGGGTTTAATATGGATCATGATTTAGCAAAGATCATTCAGGAGTGGTCAAACACACAGAAGGAGAACCAAAAAATAACGATGTCGAGGAAATTTAGAGAAGAAAAAGTAAATATACAGGAAGAAGGAGTGGTAGAAGTTTTAAATGCTATGAAGAGGTCAAGAAGGATGAGACCGTTGTTGCTGTTTGGTTATTCAGTTGTATCCAACTCTTTGTGATCCCATGGACATCAGCACATGAGGCCCTTCTGTCTATCTCTGAATTTATACAAGTTCACGTTCATTGTTTCCATGACACTATCCATCTCATTGCCTGCCATCCCCTTTTCCTTTTGCCTTCAGAACTCCCTAAAAATTATGTTTTCTTAATCCTCTGTATTTGTATTTCCAGTACCTAGCATGGTATCTGACACATAGTAGGTTCTTAATAAATCTTTTTGATGAATTGATTGGTTGATGAGGACTGAAAAAAGGCATTCTGAATTAATCTGGGATTAAACTCCAAAATGTTAGTGTACGCTCTGAGTCTTCTAGAGAGAACATATACATTTTGGGGGCTTGAGAGGGTGTTTTGTTTTGTTTTTGTCCATGTGTGATTTCACTGGCGTGGGGATCTCCTGGTGTGGAAACTGTTTCTATCAATGTAGATAGCAAATGCCCAATATTGTAGAGTATTAAAGAGCTCCCCAGGACACCAAGATAGGATGATTTGCCCATGGTCACACAGCCAGTACGTGCCAGAAGCAGGACTCAAGCCTAGAGTTTACTGGTCTCAAATCCAGCCCTCCCTGTGGCCAACGACTTTATTTCTCTCCTCTGAAGCTGGTTTAGTACTCCAACGTAGGGCAATTTGCCATAAACAATACCTTTTCCCCACACAACAGGAAACTTACTGAAAATCTATATCTGCTCGCTGAAAGAGGAGCAGATAGAGATATACAGAGAATCAGACTGGCGCCCCAAACAGAGAAGGGAGGGAAAGAATGAGGACCAAAAATGACTGAATAGCAGCAACAAGTCTAAGGAAAATATTTGCAAGATGTCCTGCCTTGGAGTCCAGTCTGATTCTCTAGGGGGAGATCAGACACATGTGCGTATGTGTGCATGCATACACACACACATACACACACACAGGCACACACACAGACACACACATCTGGCACTTACAAAGCAGATAACCTAACCTGACACTGACCTTGGCAGAGTTACAGAAGTAATATTTTTTACCAGGATGAACTGTTGTTGAATAATTTCTCCGGTACATTAGTCATGTTTTTCTTTAACGTTAGACATGCAGGTTTTCTTTTTCTACCTGTTTTAATGGATAGGCCTGCTTGCTGTGATCTTAGAAAGAAAAAAAAATACCCTCTATTAACACTGGAATTGTTCCATCTCATGTATAGTTTCAAGAAGATGAAACATCATCTTTTTACCAAGTGGTCATGTCCTGTCTCATATAAGAAAATCAATCTTCTAAGTATTTGCTTTGACTTTTAGACTTGGAAAGAGCCAGGCATAACAGTGGGAGGAAAAGAAGATTTCATAAAGTCTTGAATATGGCCCTGGAGAAGGGATGGAGTTGATATAAAGTAGACTGTGTGGTAAAATGATCACTACCCTGACCCCAGAGTCAGGAGACTTGGGTTCAAATACAGGTTGCTACGTACTGCCTGAGTGACCTTGTAGCCAAGGTGATACTAAACTGCTTTGTTTCTTTATCTGAAAAATAAGGGGGCTTGAATTAGATTATCTCTAATAAGGCCCCTTCTGGCCTATGATAGCCTGGTATTTTGTCTAACTATAGTGTAAGCTAGACTTAAAACCCGGAAGGCCTGCTTGGATTCAGATTCTGCTGTGTGACGCTGGACAAGTCACTCAACCTCTCTGAGACTCAGTTTCCTCATCCATAAAATGAGAGTAATAATGGCACCTATCTGCCAGAATGGTTATAAGGATCAAATGAGATAATGGATATAAACCTTAAAGTTTTACATAAATGTGAAGTATTATTATTATTAATGGAATGAAATTGAACAATAGATATTGTCTCTTTGGCTCTCTTTTTTCTAAGAATTCCTCAAAATGACTTAAAAATATACTCTTATAATAATAGCATCTCTGTTAATGGATATGACAACAACTATAATATTGGTCAGTGGGTGGATTACATTCAAAATCTGGAGTTTGTGTATGTACAGGAAGCAATGTGGTATATTGGAAAGTGCTGGGATCTAAGGCAGGAATCATATTCAAATCCTCCGTCTGATACTTGTTTACTGTGTGACCATGGCCAAGGTTCTCAACATCTCTGCGTCTGTTTCCTTGTTGCTAAAATGTGGATAATAGTATGTGTGCTATCAATCTGGCTGTCCTGTGGTGAAAGTGCTTTGTAAACCTTAAGATACTCTAGAAATGTGACATTATATATAACTAAGCCATATGAAAAGTTTGACACATTTAGCAGATTTCCCTTAGTCATGTCCAGGAGACAGTGAAGATTTTAGTGAAAGTTTCTTTATTATTTAGAATTGGGAGGGACCTTATAGGTCATTGAGTCTAACCCTTTCATTCTACATATGAAGAAACTGAAGCCCAGGGAAGTTAAAAAGACTTGCCCACGGTCAACCAACCAGTAAGTGTTTGAGACAAAATTTGAACCCAGATTTTCCTGATTTCAAATCCAGTGACTTATTCACTACTAAAGGGATTATCCAACTCTTTTTTTAAGCAACTTTTAAAAAATGGTCTCTGAGGAAGTCAGAGATAGCCTAGTATTCTGCTAAAGTGTGCCTTAGTGGCAAAAGTATATGTAAACACACCCACATATACATCTATATCTATACATGGGTATATGTATATACACATAAAATATTATATATACTATATAGGTATATAGGCTATTATGCATATATGTGAATATATACATATATATTTATGTATGTGTATATGTGCATATGTATGTATGTGCATATGTATGTATGTATGTGTGTATGTATGGGGGCAGCTACATACCACAGTGGATAGAGTGCCGGGCTTGAAATCAGGAAGACTCATCTTCCTGAGTTCAAATCTGGCCTCAGACACTTGCTAGTTGTGTGACCCTGGGCAAATTACTTGACCCTGTTTGCCTCAATTTCCTTATCTGTAAAGTGAGAGGAAAAGAAAAGGAAGAAGGAAATGGCAAACCACTCCAGTATCTTTGGCAAGAAAACCCCAGATGGAATCACAAAGAGGGAGACATAACTAAAAAATGCCTGATTAACAACAACGTATACGTATA
Organism: Phascolarctos cinereus; assembly: GCF_003287225.1. Taxonomy (NCBI): domain Eukaryota; kingdom Metazoa; phylum Chordata; class Mammalia; order Diprotodontia; family Phascolarctidae; genus Phascolarctos; species Phascolarctos cinereus. Next base: position 110,151,808 of record NW_027555847.1, read on the forward strand.
GGATAGAAACAAATAAATCTTGTTATATTATGTTTCTATGATAATTAGATGTATCTAAATTCTAAATTCAACTTGTTACCCATGATGATCAATTCCCATGGGGTCATTCCCAGGGAATGAATTAGTCCATTCATGATAATTGGGGCTAACCAATTAAGGTTATATAAATGGCCAGAAGGAAAAAACCACAATGAAATGTCACTCCCCTTCAAACCCCAAATGGTCTCATAAATTCATATTAGCTTCACCATGTACCCTGGTAATCTGAGCAATTGTGGGTACAACCGCACGTTTGTACCTCCAATGCCGTTGTTCTGCAGAACACATGGCATGACATGCCTGTGACAAGTGAGAGGGGTGGGAGTGAGGGTTTGGGGGGGACAGAACCCCCTTTGTATTCTCTTCCTGCCAGGATGACCCACAGAGCTCAGTCATGGCATGGCTCGACTCCTCGTGGTTCCTGTGGTTCTCTGAGACTCATAAAACCAAAAACCAGCTCTCATCATCTCTCTTGGATTGTCTCGTAAATGTAAGCCGAGGAGGGGAAAAGTAATGAAACTAACCCAGGGGCCTCTTCACTAGATAGGCGAAGAAATAAAGTCCTCTGATTGTACCTCAAAGAACTTAGCTTGAAGTTCTGGGGCCAATTTCTTGTAAGCTGAATGACCATTCAGCTCACTGGGTAAAGATGTCCTCTCCTGCACGAAACCTTCCCTGTTCCCCTCCCTCACCACCTCCCACCCTCCTTCCTGCCAGATGAAAAGTATTTTCCTCACATTTCTCATTTAAGTTTACTAGGCTCTCCTTAGCCCCTATCCATAGAGGTGGAGATCATTTAATGAATCAAAAAGCATTTATGAAGCTTCTATTATGTGGGTGCTAGGTACTTTGCTAGGGATGCAAATACAGAAATGAAAGTTTCTTCTCTAAAGGGGCTTACATCCTATAGAAATGAAAAAAAATACAAAAACAGATTTTATACACACACACACACACACACAGCATTCTTTTTTGAGGGAGATGAGGGAAGTGGCACTAGCAGCTGGATTTCAGGACAGGCCTCATGTAGAAGCTCTTGAGTTAGACTTTGAAGGAAATTAGGGATTCTAAGAGGTGTAGGTGAAGGAATGAATTCCAGAACTAAAGGACGGTCTGAGCAAAGGCTTGGAAAAGGGAGGTAGGACGTGGAGAAGGCCAGAATGGCTGGACTTTAGAATGTTTGATGTGGAAACATTTTTTTTCACTTTGGACAAGAAGAACAAACTGAACTCAAGACTGTTCATGTGTGGGGGTGGGAGATAGGGAAGACACCGTCCATTCAGAGGCATAAAGATCTCCTGGTTGGAGACCAGGAATAGCCTGAGACCAGTGCTAGGGAGGTTACCTCCTGGGAGAGGAAGCAGCCTAAACTGAAAGCTTCCCTTTTTTGTTGTTGGACCCCGTGATTTCATCGGTGCAGGAAGCTTCCTATTTTAACTAATTATTCTTGATAACTTGGTGCTAAGTTCAATTGTTTCTTCACACTTGGCATCCAACAGCCTGATTACAGTGGGTGGGTGGTAGTGCTGGGACTGGGGCTAGGGTGGTGTCAGAGTGATAAGCCATACTGTAAAGAGACAGGAATTTGGGGAGAGGGGGGTTGAAAGAAGGCTAAATGTTTTAAATTTTCATTTAAATGAAAGAAATACTTAAATGTCTGCTAAAATGTTCACAGTCTCATGAAAGAATGTTAGACCTAGAAAAGACTTTTGTGTCTAGTCCAGTGCCTTGATTTTTGTTTCTATTTTGTTTTAATTATTATTATTATTATTATATTCAGTGCTTTTATTTTAAAGAAGAAACTGAGGCCCCAGCAAAAGGAACAAACTTGCCAAGGGTCAAAGTGGAAAGTTCCTTCAACTCTTACAGAAACGGAGACTGAGCTGAGATGGAGTCGAATGGAGCAAGAATCTCATATACTCCCAGGCTGTTAGTGCTCAGAGGGACTTAGAGGCCAGCACAAACAGCTCAGATGTGAGGTCAGAGCAGGGCCTCAACCCCAGGTCTCCTGACTCCCAGATCAGCATGCTTTTAGCCAAGATTTTTTTAATATTTGACATTTAAGATTATGACTAAAACTCCCCATGCTTTTCTGAGCACAGGATTCAGCAAAGGACGCTGAATGAAAAGGGAGATGCCGGTTCTTCCTTTCCCCCAAGTTTACCTACTTTGGGGAGGCCAATAACCGAAGCAGCTTCCTCCATGGAGAGTAGAGGCCTGGGCTGGCGTCGTTCTGGGGCAGGGTGTGTTGGGATATGTAGGGAACAGCGGGTGAACTCTCCCCCATTTTCTCCCTCTCCTGTAGCTTGAGACCGCTGTTGTCAACACTGAATTCAACACCGATAGCCAGAAGACTGACTAAGAAGAATTCTGGTTCATGTAAAGGTCTGGCTTGTTGGGGTCAGCTCTAGGCAGCCATGGGTAGGGCTAGTGTCCAATTACCCCCAGCTGCAGCCTCTAACTCCTCTCCATGGGTGAGCCAGAGTTTCACCCGTGGATTTTCACTTAGAAGAGTATATATGCTCTCTGAGCCCACCAAGTTTCCCACTTAGGGCAGATTTCCTTCCTAGGGCAAGACCCTGATTACACTGTCTTAGTTCCAACTCTATTCCATGACATTCTACTTTGGATCACACTCATTTGTGTACGTGTAATATTTATCTCCCCAGCTTCTCTGTTAGACTGAAAGCACCTTGAAGACAAGGAGTATGTAATTTTTCACTTTGGTATTCTCAGTCCCTTATATGTAATAAGCAATAATCAATGTTTGTTGAAAGGATGTAAAATGAGGCATTGGATGCCATGATTCAATGAGTCTTGTGGTGAATCTTTTTCATTAGCAAAACATCCACTAATTAGAGGAGGCAGTGTGGTATAATGAAAAGAGTGTTGAATTTAGGCATGGAATTTGTGCCTCAGTTTCCTTGTTTGTAGAATTAGGTAGTTAGAATAGGTTACCTGAAAGGTCTCTATAAGCTTTTAAATAATAAATCTGAAATATTTTTAATTATCAAGTGTTTATTTTTTCTTCCTTCCTTCTCTCCCCATCCCTGAAAAACAGTAAGGAAAGAAACAAAGAAAGAAAAAGATGGGCAGGAGAGAAAGAAGGAAGGAATTATTATCTAGGTATTTGTACACTCTGATATATAATATTAGGATCCCAGGTACATAGACATCTCACACACTGAATTTGTGCACTTGAGTTATCTCCTAACTCAATGGTTCTCAGACTTTTCCACAATAGTAGAAACCTTGGTAGCATACAAGCTGAGTCAAGCAAAACAGAGTTCTACATTGGCCAAGTCCAACAATGTGTTAATTCTGAATATTCATCTGTTATTTCTGTCATGAGGTGGGCAGCCTTCTTTTTTATACTCCTTTGGCTATCAGTTCCAAATCTAAGGCTTTTTTATGCAAAATGAAAATTTTATCTATTGAATTTGCTTAAACTGAGATGTATTTGTCTATGACCTCTTATCCTAAAACTTTAAAAAATGAGTTAAGCATTACTTCTAAGGGTTGCTCCTACACCCCTTAGTTTTACATTTTTATAATGACCTGGTTAATCATGCATATATACATAGAATGTGCTTAGTGAGGCTGCGAATGATATTAATTTGAAGAAAAAGGAGATAATTCACACTGCAATTCAAAAAATCCCAGGTTACAATCGTATGATTTAGGACAGTATTTTGCAAATTGTGCTGTAAGGAACACTAAAACACCCATTTTTTTTTAAAGATAATCATGTTATTTGATAATAGGTGGTACAAATAATTTTAGAGAGTTTTACTGCAAGAGTTTTTCTAAAATGAAGGATTCTGTCCCTGTGGAAAAGTTTCAGAACCACTGATTTAGGAGATCAATTCAAGTGCACAAATTCAATATGAGGGATGCCTATGTACGTAGTATGTAGGACATTATGTATCATAATGGATTATATACAAGTATGGTAACAACAAGGCAGCTAGGTGGCACAGTGGATAGAGTACCAGGCTTGGAGTTAGGAAGACTCATCTTTCTGAGTTCAAATCTGGCCTCAGATGCTAGCTCTGTGACCCTGGGCAAGTCACTTAACCCTATTCGCATTTGTGAAATGAGCTGGAGAAGGATGGCAAACCATTTCAGCATCCTCACCAAGAAAACCCAACTGGGGTCACCAAGAATCAGATATGACACAAAATGAAAGGCAGTGAAAGATGAGTCTTAACAGAGGACACCCTGGATTTGAGGCAACAATGATGCTGTGGTTACAAACCAAACATAACACAACAAAAACAAAAACAGGTAGCTGTATTATAGAAAGGAATCAATGAGAAATCACAAAATTGACCTCTCATCATATACTACACATTATAAGACTCGAGTGATGTAGTGAATAGACTGTTTGTGCTTGGAGTCAAGCAGATCTGGGTTCAAATCCCAACTGTAACACATAGGAAAGTCACTTAACCTCTATGTACCTCATTCATATCTCTAGGACTTACCTATTAAGCTCATCTGCTGAATGATGTAGTCAACGGAAGATATTCCCAAGCTGATAAAATCACATAGATCCTTTCTTATTCCTATATACTTAGCAAAGAATCTATTCTAACCTGAAAACTGAGAGTCTAAATGTCATTTCACATCTTGAGAAGGAAGTACATAACTGGGACACCTTGGGTAAATGATTTTATTTCTCTGAAGTAGAGAAGTTTCTTCGTCTGTAAAATGAGTGGGTTGGACTATATGAACTAAGAGTTAGTAAAGAAGCCTCCAGTTCTAAATCCAGTTCTTTAGATATAAGGATAGCCACTCAGATGTGAGCTGGCTTATTCATAAAGTATGCATAAAAATGTTGCCTTGGAGAGAAGTTTAAATGTGACTGCTTAATGACAGTCAGATATTTCCTAGCCCTAGAGAGGCCAGAATAAGAAGAAATGATCATGCAGTGGGTAGAGCACGGGCCCTGGAGTCAGGAGGACTTGAATTCAAAACCAGACTCAGACACTTTACACTTACTAGCTGTGTGACTCTGGGCAAGTCACTTATCCCCAAATGTCTCACCAAAAAAAAAAAAAAAAGGAAATGATCACAAGCAGCCACATACACAGTAGTTTGGCAAAATGGCCAGGCATGGAGGTACATGGCTGTAGTCCTTGCTGTTGGGGTGGCTGAAGCTGGTGAATTACTTGAATTTAGGAGTTCTGAGCTATAGCAGGGCTAAAGCTGATCAAGTGTCTATACCATGTCAAACACTAGTGTGATGAACCCTGGGGGAATGCAGAGCCTTCAAGCCATCTAAAGAGGGGCAAAGTGCCTCAGGTTGGAAAAACTAAGTAGGTTAAAGCTTCTAGTCTGGGTGAGATAAGGAAACACAGTCTTAAAAAAAAAGGCAATGTTTCTAGAATAACAACAAAATCAGTCACTAAAGAAGTTTATGGAATTATCTGTCTCTGCAAAAATAGGATACAGTCTCATCAATATGCTCTTAAAATGAGGCTGAGAAAGATTAACACTGCCTGATGGCCTCTTAAGCAATTTGTGATTCTATTATTAATGACTAATTCACCATTATAACCCCCATTTTACAAATGGAGACACTGGACCCCAGAAAAGCAAAGTCCTAATTAACTGTGAAAGTTACCATTCCTCCCTTTCATTGAGCATACAGTATCTTCTCGAAACAAGCACAGACTTCCTCAAATAAATACATTTTCCCAGCATTTAGGAAAAATGAAAAACATAAAAATAGTCTGCTTTTTTGTACTAGTAGGCCAGGATTCCTTATTGGCCTCTGAGAATAAAAGCTTTGCCGGGGGTTCAGGCTATATTAAGATATTATCATCACGTCATTGTTGAAAGCACCTGGGTATGGCACCTGAGCTGTGCGCAATCACCGAATGACAAATGCAGTGAGCACCAGGATGCCTGGCCTAATTATACATCTGTCATAGTGCACTGGGCAATTTTCCATTCCAATGTCTCCACCCCTCTGCCCAGCTTCAAACCGCACAGTAAAGAGAAGTATCCGCAGAACTCTACATTAAAGGCTTTTAGACAGACCACAATGCAATCAAAGTATTGGGCTGCAGGAGTTGCCACAACCATTTTCCAGTGTGGTTGACCCACATGTTACACTTGGGTTGCCACTTGTCTCAGATGAGGGTGCTAACTTGGCCCACATGTGAAACTGACTTCACCTTTCCTGACTTGTTTTTATTTATTTCAGTTCCTTAGTGTGGCTTCTTTCTCCTCTCCCTATCTCACTCCCAATATTACAGTTAGAGCCAACTATTGATTTAGAGACATCATGGCACAGTAGATGGAGGGCTAGTCTTGGGAGTTAAGAAGACCTAAGTTCAAATCCAGGCTTTGACACACAAGAGCTGTGGTGAATGTGAGTCAACCTCTCAGTGCCCCTAGGCAACATTCTAAAACTATATGTGTAAGACTGTAAAAGTGTGAAGTCAGTAATAATTGTAGGGTAACTGTGAGTCTTGAAGGGTCTAGTGAAGCCTGAGTGATTTTCAGAACTAGGTATTGACAGAAGAATAAAACAATTGGAAGCCAAGGGAAGAGGAATAATTTATTTCTTAGAATACATTTGTTTTAATTTTTCTATTCTCACCTTATGCTGGGGAATTATTGGGAGCATGGAGTTCCCTCTGATCCTATTGCAACACAAATAAAAGAATCTCCTAGGTCATTGATTTTATAAAGTAATTCTTATTTTACTTGGGGGTGACACTGTTGGCTTGTATCAGATTTAAGCAAAAAAAGGACTTGGAGATTTGTAACCAAATCTCCATTGCCCTTAATTCAGCTCCAGTGAACAAAAGAAGAGTACTTGGACCACAGTTGTATCAAATCTTCAACCTGAGGCTGGTGCAAGGGAGAGGAGAGGGCTGGTATTCACATCTGCATGTTGATGTGAGTCTTAACATGTGTCATGGGTGAGTAGACAACAGCTTCCTCCAAAGTAAGGGCCAAATCTTGTACCTCAGCTCTGACACTGACCAGCTGAGGTTGTTTCATCTGTACAATGGTGATGTTTGCATACCTACCTCATAGCTTGTTGTGGGCAAGGAACTTTGCAAAAAAAAAAAGTATATATATATACATGTATAAAATATAAAGTGTAAGCTCCTTGAGGGCAGGCCATTTGTCTTTGTATCCCCAGTGGTTATTATAGACCTTTACACATAGTAAACTGGGTTTTGTAAGATTTGATTAATATTATTCACATTACTTTTTTGCATTTTTTCAAGTTCTATTTCCTCTTTCTTATCCCCGTAGATTATAGTATGTAAGTGCTCCTTGAATATTCATTAAGATAGTTATTTTTATGGTCAGTATCATGTTGTTGACATCATTGTCATGTGACATTACTTTCAACTCTTTCTCCCCCTACTGCCAGAAGGAGTTCCAGTTGCACTCTGTTGGTTTAAGTTCTATAACTGGTCATGATGGACTATGTTTTCAAAATACTGTTTGTGCCTTTTAATCCCTTCCTTATTGTCTTTGAGCCTAACCTAATAGTACTAAGGAGAAAAAAAAAAGCTAAGCTAATCATATGCTATTGCTATTTGACTCCTACCAAGTTCTTCATCCAGGGAGCACTGTTCTCTCCACATGTTAAAGTTTAGAAGGCAATTATAAGTATCCCCATTATAGAGAAGGTGCTCACTGAAGAACAGTGACATTGGGTATTTGCTCATGGCCAAATAAAACAACTGTGACACAGTTGGAGAGAAAAGCCATGAGTTTTTTGACTTCCTGTCCATGTGCTAACCTCTAGATAATAGGTACCCTGGAAGGAAAATTCATTGCTTAAACTATTGCCAGACAAATGATCTCAAGCCTTATGCTATATTCACGATGAAAAAGAAGTTAATTCAAATTGGATGATAGCATATTTCCTATACTACATGTTTGTCTACCATAATAATTAAGTGCTATACATTTCAGTCTCCTTATTAACACCGTTTGGGGTGGGGGGCAGTCTGGCCCTGTGATTTCATTGGTGCCAAATTTCAGCAACTTATTTGTAAGGTAGTCTTAGAATGTTGCCTGAGCGTTTGGCTCACTTTCACACAGCTCTTATATGTCAGAGACTGGTCTTGAACCCAGGTCTTATTAATCCTAAGGTTGGTTCTCTGTTCACTGTACCATGATGCCCTTAACACAGCCTTATATTCCAGCTGTAATATTTCTGCACAGTATTCACACTGATGATAACATAGATCTTTTGACATATTGATATCAATATTGGTTTACACCTTGAAATAATCTGTCCTGTGCTAGGAAAGCCCCAGAGAGATGGAGTTACTCAGAAGATTTTTTTTCTTTATGTGAAAAAAATGTTCATCATATTGGTATATATTTGAGTGAACTTCATCCAAATAACAAGTTGTATTATTCAATAAATTCACCCATTAGTGCAAGGTATGAAATTTAGGATAGGAATGACTAGATAATTCACAAGTAGATTTCAGGGTATTTTCAGGACGAGAGCTACAGCTCTCCAAATGAGCTGTTTTGGTTGGTGTCAACAACAATGACTCCATTAAAGTGACATAAAAGGAAGACATAATTGTAAGATGTATGTACGGAAAAAGAGGTGAGCCAGTCAAGGAACAAGAAGGGGATTAAGCAATTAACAGCCTGCACTGGTGTCTGTGAAATATTAAAAGAACTAGAGGAAGTTTGCAAGGACATTGGGTAGATCCTTACTGAGGAATTATAGGGAGGCATGAATAAGAAGAGAGCAGGATGAGAAGGTGTGGAGTGAACTATAATCCACACTGGTGAATAGAATGCCCATATTGATGAGCTCAGTCAACTACAATCTGTGAAAGGAACATATGGACAGAAAGAGACAGATTCCTCTTGGATTTTCTACTGGTATTCCTCTCTCACCTTTAAGATCTGTCATAATGAAAAGGAGACAAATAAATTATGAGGTTTTTTTTTTTCTGTGAAGGAAAGTTGTATGCCATGATGGGATTTGATGAAATGTTCAAGAAACACTGAGTTGATCTATCACCATATTGAACTGATTTGAAATTATTGCATGTGCTTTTTTTTTCTTTACTCATAAATTTAATGTCCAAATGGATGATACCCTGTGTTGACTTGGTGGGGTTCTCAATGAAATTTCAATACGCAAGTGCTGACTCATCTCCCAAGGACTTTCTCTACCATGCCCCCACTTGTTACCTCTACCTCCTTTTTAGTTTTGCTTCATGTGTTGTCTTCCCCCATTAGTATGTAAGCTACTTGAGGGCAGAAACTGTTTTTCTGCTTCTATTTGTGGTCCCAGTGTTCAGCAAAGGGCCTGGCACATAGTAAGCACTTAATAAATGTTTGTTGCCTTGAAAGGGGGAAATTCCATCTACCATCTAGAAGTTCAGTTTAAGCAGTCAAATAAGCATTTATTAAGTGCCTACTATATCCCAGGAATTGTGCTAAGTGCTGCAATGAAAATAAAAGGTACCCCCTCCAAAAAACCAAACCAAAACAAAAAAGCCTAGTTCCTGCCCTCTAGGAGTTCACAATCTAGTTGGGGGGACAACATATCCTGCATAGTCGAGGTGTGAAGCCGTGTGCCAGGATGGTGGCAGTGTCAGAGGTGAGAAGAGGAGCTTATGTGAAAGATTTTACAAAGATAAAATCCACAGTATGTGGGTCCTCTGGTGTCATACAGCCCATACACACAGACATGTTAGTAACATATTAATAACAAAAGGAGTTTGTTAACTCAAGAGAACATATGTCATGTAGCAAAAAAAAAAATAGCATACCAAGTATACTGGTTATAGGTGCTTACAAATGCTAATGGGGTAAAAAGGAGATTGTGCTACTAGCCAGTCAGGCTGTGTTGTTCATTCCTAATTTAACATCCAGCAGAAATATTCTCTTGGGAGGGGGTCTAATAATTACAGGAATAATGAAACATGAATTAGTAGTGCCAACTGATTAAGAGTGAGGAGATGATAGCCCCAGCATTAATGTGTGCTTCAGCGTTTTGCAAAAGGCTCCTTCTCGTCTATAAAATGAATTCATTCCCTTGAATGTCTTGTTCATTCAGCCAGCACTCATTGAGCAACTGCCTGTTATGTGCATGGCATTGTGATAGGCACTGGAAATTAAAAAAAAACAGTTCCTGCCCTCAGAGTGCTTATATTATCCCAGGGGAAACAATATGAACACAGATAAGTCATTACAAACTATGCAATAAGTAATTTTTTGGGAGGGTGCTGATAACTGGGAGATCAGGGAAGTCTTTATGCGGGAGATGGCACTTTAGTTGGGCTTTGAAGAAATTCTATGAGTCTAAAAGGTGGCAACAAGGACAGAATGGATTCTAGGTACTGGGGGGCCAGCCTGCGCTAAGGCACACAGGCAGGAGTTGCAGTATTGTGTACTTGGAATAGCAAATAAGCCAGTCTGGCTGAAATATAGAATGCATGGGGATAGTAATGTGAAATTAGTTTGGAAGTTAATTTGGAGCTAAAGGAAATCTGAAAAACAATTCGTGTCCTCCTCTTTTTTCCTGGAACCCAGTCTATGGTAATCTTACAATTCCTTAAGTGAAAACATGCTCCAAAAAACAATGCAATCAGTTTAATGAAAACCTTTTTTTTTATTTCTAAAAATCATCTTTGCTACCAAAATTAGTTGACTGGCCTCTAATCAATCAGTCAATCAATCAATCAATCAACAAAGCAAAGTACCTACAAAGTGCCAGGTGCTTTGCCAGGCACTGGAGATAGAAAGAGTTTACCCTCAAAGAGTTTACATTTCATGTGAGGAGACAATATGTGCCCATATAAGATATATAAAATATACACAAAATTAACACCAACATCATACTTATCATAGAAAGGTAGCATGCTCCTGAATACAAATATTAAAGGAAGAGTGCATGCTTTTATATGGATGAAAATTCTGAATCTGATTTATGGCCAACTTGGGCTAGAACAAAAAAGAGGTCGTAAGGGAGAGAGGGTGAGAGAGGCAGAGAGAAAGAAATCCTATAAATAAAATTTCACAGATGGATTTGGCTATGTGTGATGAATAGCCATGAAGAAGGTATTTTTATTCTTATTGATCAATACAGAACAAAAGTTAGGTTCAGCCTAAGCTTTTTTGCCAGTTTTTTTTTTTTAAGTCTTGCTTTCTTTTTAAACTAGTATGCCATTGTGTTCTGGGTATTAGGTTCTCCAGAAGAGGTACCTGGTATAGTTCCTGCACTGTTATTTAGCCATATGTGCAGTTCTGAAATCAACCTAGAAACTAACTTCACTTTTACTTGCAAAAGCAGTGTATGGGAAATGAGCCATTATATAGTCTGGAAATGTTAAAAAAAAAATTCCACTGTTTTGAAGAGTTAGTGCTAGCAACGTCCCATGTGGGCTATAAATGAGGATAGACTCAACATCCCCACCCCTTATATTGGACTAGCATTCTGTTCACCAAAAAAGGCTATCAGAATCAGAAATGAGTGGAATAAGTAGGATTCAAAGGCAATACTAACTTTTTAAAGTATTTCTCCAGAGAATGGAGATGGAATTCATCTGAGGATACATATCACCTATTCAATTGCTTTTTGGATAGAATTACACTATTGTTTCAGTTCACAGAATATTTTAAAAATCTTTTAGCAGACAAGCCACCAGAGAATTTTAAATAATAATATCATATAATATTAACACAGTACAGCACCCATCACCCTAAGGCAGTTACAGAAAGATTAACACTTTCATAGAACAACAACAACAAGGAAAAGGATTGGTAGACATATGATAAACGGTTTAAAAATCTACTGAAATACTTTGGGAATCAGCAGATATCACTTCACCAAGTAAGAGTAAAGGGTAATAAAAGGGATACATTACAGGATTTGCTGAATGTAGCCAAAAATGGCTGGCTTCCAGATAGAGCTTATGAAATGACTAAGATCCATGAGTGGAATCTAAAGGCCCTCTATGGGTGACATCTGCATGACCTCCACCAGTAATGCTGACAAAAAGGCATCGAGCAAATGTGCATATGTTTATGGAAATGATCATATATATGAGACATATTTTTATATGCAACCAATGAAGAAATTTGTTTTGCTTGACTATTCATATTTGTTACAAGGAGTTTCTTTTTGTTTTCTCTTTTTTCCCCCGATAGGGTAGGAGAAAGGAGAGAGGGAAAGTAGATTTATTAATAAAAAAAAAGCAGTTTAAAAATAGAAGTGGTACTAAAAGTGAATTGTTGCACACACGTTTAGATGAGGTCACTATAGTGTTAGTTTTACTTAATTGTTTTACTTTGTTCTCACAGAGTAGGGATGATCTGTAAATATTTGTAATAATAAAGCAATAAAAATTTTAAAATTGGGAAGTTTATTATGGCAATTCAGGACCAGTCATTTCCATCAGAAACTATCAAAAAGTTATCCTTAAGGATCATAGACTAGCAATCAGTGCAGATTATGTAAGAACATGGTAGAGATAGCAGAACATTTCACAGCAGTCTGTAAAGATAAATATTTAGCACCTCCTGAATAACTAGCAAGATATGACCTGGTTGCTAGAGTTATAAATCAGAAACTTACTGTCATTTTACATGCTGACCATGCCAAATCCTCCTACTACAAAATGTAGGCCTCAAAATATCCTGGAAAGCTCAACCAAGAATTTCATGCACTTAATCAATCAATTTGCAATCATCACAGGCCTACTCTAGTTGTTGTGGTGGTGGCAAAAAAAAAAAAATTACTTTTGTGAATAACTGCCTTGTGATGAGGCTCCCTGAGTTTGCTTAGACCTAACCTCAGAATATTTGCTGCCTCTATACCTGATGTTCTTCTCGCTTAGTAGGACCTCAGAGCTTGCTCCTCATTGGCATAGGGTTCTTCATGGTGAGGCAGCCATATTTCAGTGGAGGGATAAAAATGGTTATGATAATAAATCTCTAATTTGCATATTAGTACTTCTAGGATAAAATGCAAAATCCTCCAGAGAGAACTTAGGGCTCTCTACAATCTGGTTAGAATTTCCATTCCTAGTCAAGTTTTACACACAGTACATTCCAGTCTAAGTGGATTTGTTTTGTATTTCTTTTCTAGTGGCTTATCTATGCCTGTGTTTCCCCTTAATGTCCTTGATGACAGAGACTATTTTGATTGTTTACGTGATAGCTTGAGCATCTATAGAGAAGACATTTAAATAAATACTTGTAGAATGAAGTAACACTGACTTGCTAGCTATTCCCTATACGCATAAACGGTTTCCCACTTCCATGCCTTTACATAAATGGTCACCTGTAAGTGGAAGACACCCTCTTTCTCAGCTCTCCCTCTTGTTATTCCTAGCTTCCTTTAAGACAATGTGTCGAACTGAAATGGAAACTGGGGCCACTAAACCCTGCAGGCCACATATTCACTTACTTAAAATGTAGTATTCTCTGTGCTTTATTGTATTTTTCTTTACTTTGTCAAATATTTCCCAATTATCTTTTAACCTTGTCCTGGCTTCACTCTGGAGTGCTGTGGGCTGCCTCTGTTTTAAGATGCAATTTAGATGCTACCTCCCACATATGGCACTTTCTGATCTTCCAGGTTGCTGCAATCCCTCTTGGAATTACCTACTATTAGTTTAGGTATGCTTCATATTTACTTATCAGTGTATATGTGGCTTCCCTCTAGTAGAATTCAAGGTCTTGATAGGATATCCTCGAGGATAGGAATTATTTTGTTTTTACCTTTGTACCCCCTGTGCACCTAGGAGGCACTCAATATGTGTTTGTTGAATTGATTAATAATATTAAAAAAGCACAGATTTATATAGAACATGGTGATTCAAAAGTGTTTCCACATACACTATCATTTGCTCAATGAATACATTTTGAGTGAAATAAGTACCCAGCCATGTTGTGGACACTATAATGGAACTAGAAGATGGAGACATGGTTCCTGACTTCTAAGAGCTTATAGTCTATTTGGGGAAACAAAGTTAACACATAAAATAACTGAAGAAAAATAGATGACAGGAAAGTAACATGTGCAAAACTGTATAAAACAGATTTTCGGTCTATAGCAGGTATGGAAAGGGAAGGACCTAATAGAGTTACCTCCTTCAGAGGAGATAAATGGCATTTTTTGCCATGACAGGCCAGCCAGCAAGCATGTAATGCTTGTCTTATGTAAGACCAGTCAGAAATTGGGAATAAGCTAAAGGAATAATTAGGAGGAAGTAGAGTGAGGAGGTATATGTGATTTGGGGATACTTAAGGGGAATATCTGAGAAACTACATCATAAGATGTTTCAGAATGAAAATGGATCCTATTTTGACACGTTGTGACACTCTAGCGGGTTCAGCACTGGGAAGACAGACGAGAAGGCTTGCTTGGGGCAGGGGAGTAGGGAAGAAATCTCATTGCTTTCAATTGAGATTCTGTGGGTGGGGGAGAACACTGGAGTTCTCAGCAAAGGAACTGGCTATTATTATTATTTTTTTGGTGCAGCATTCCAGAAAACATAATCAATGGCACCCGTCCAGTTCCCATTTAGTAACCAGAGAACTAGCCGCAGCTGTTTTTTATGCCTGGTGGTGCCAGTTTGATAGTGTATAATCATATTTGCATAAAGATAAAAAGGAAGGTGTTATAGAACACAGTTAAGCCTATGGTTTCACCATGAATTAAAGGTAATTTCAGACTAATTAGGTATAATTTGTTAAGGAATTCTTCCCAGCAATGATGACTCTGATTTTGTAATTACAGGACAATGCTTACTGTGGCTTTCAAGGCAGGAGAAAGCACACCCGAGGGGGTCATGTCCCACACTAGGCAGATCTAATGGTGCCACAAAAGACAGGTGTTTTGTCAGATTTCAGCCACACACTTTCACACCTGCAACACATTAACTACAGCAGCAATGTTAATGAAGACCAGGTGCCTGTTCTGAAGCCTAAATGAGGAACGAGCATGAGATTTGCTGTTTGCTACCTGGAGTCCCCCCCTACCCCCACCCCACGTCTGTGCAGACAACAAACTTTAACTGCCACCCGAACATGTCCTTTCAGCCTTCTTGTTTGAGAGGACACAGAGAGGTGCCAGGTAAACTTGGGTTTGCTCTGTCCTATCTAGTCCTTAACTCACCCTCCTCATGATGGTTTTATTCTTAACAGTCTTATTTCCTTTCCTATCCCCTGTCTTCCACCAATATCCCTGCTAAGAGGGGGTAGGGGATCTTTTCATCAAGAAGCAGCAATTTATTTAAGTACTGCCCCCCATTTTGTTCCCAGATCTGCCTTTGAGGGGTTTCCAAAAACAACCTAAGAAACAGAAACTCTAAGATGGATTTCCGAAAACGGCTGTGTTATCAGCTACTACCAGGGAGAGTCTGATTGTAGAGACTGGAGTCTTTTCAGAGTTGAAGGTTGGCTATTCCCTCCGGAAATGAGTAATGGATGCCTTGAGCAGGCTTCTCATTTTAATAAAACACAAGGTTTTCATTGTGCACGAGACTACGTCATTTTAATGTTCTCCTGTTATGAAACACAAAATTGTTTCTTTTTTCTTTATTTGAAAAGGATGTTGATAGTAAGGGCTTTTTTCTTCTTTACTTTTTAGCTTCTTTCCTCCTTTCCTTTGTTTCACAAGTTAGATTATTTGTGGCTGTCCTTTGTAAATAATGGCTGTGGAGGGTGGGGGTGGGAAGTAGCAGTGAAACAACCGACAACTCAAAGTGGGAAAAAAATCCTCCGAGGTCTATATTCTCAGCAGCAGGAGTCTAATTATCAGACTCTTTACCAGCCACTTCTGGCACATGACAGTCCCCTCACAAAACAATTAGCCTCCTTACCCTGCAAAACCCAGGGATGGTCAAACATCAAAATGCGTGACACTGTATTTAACTCCCTGCTCCTAATTAAGTTAGAACAGAATGGAATCCCAGACTTTAAGTACAGCAGATGTGACGCTTGGAGTTTGGAAACAGCTTGTAAGGGTGGCATTCCTTAACTGTACTTACTTACCCAGTGTAAATGGGGAGAGAAGAACTTAGGGAAGACCTTGAAAAAAAAAGCAGAACTAAGTGATTCTCTTGCACATTAAAAGCTCAGTTAATGCAAAAGATGCTTCCTCCAAGACGCAAGAGGTAATGCAATGATATCTACTCAGGCTGGCAGTGCTTGACAACCAGATTAGAGACCAACCACTCTACTAAACATATGAAATGGGTGGCCCTAGGTAAATGAGAATTGGGATGGAAAACAAAATAAATTTTTTTTAAAAAACCCCCTCTAGTTAGCTATTCTCCAATTTAAATGGAATTTTTGTGAAGTGCCTAGGGCACTGAGAGCTTCAGTGACTTTCTTAGGGTCACAGCCAGTATGTGTTAGAGGCTAGACTGATCCCAACTCTTCATGGCCAGCTTGATCCAGTGCTGTTGCTATTCAGTCGTTTCAGTTGTATCCGATTCTTTGTGACCCCATGTTGGGTTTTCTAGGTGACTTTGCTGTTCAGTTGTTTTCAGTTGCGCCTTACTCTTTGTGACGCCATTTGGGATTTTCTTGGCAAAGATACAGGACTAGTTTGCTATTTCCTTCTCCAGTTTATTTTACAGACGAGGGAACTGAAGCAAACAGGGTTAAGTGACTTGCCCAGGGTCATACAGCTAGTAAGTATCTGAGGTCAAATTTGAACTCAGGTCTTCCTGACGCCAGGCCTGGCACTCTATCCACTGAGCCACCTAGGTGTCCATTTTTCTCTGTCTCTCTCACTATGTCTCTCTATCTCTCTGACTCTTTTTGTATCTCTGTTTTGTTTCTCGATCTCTGTCTCTGTCTCTCTCCTATCCTTTCCTCTCTTAGCCTCTTCCTTATGGGCACTTCAATACATGGTTAGGAGACTCATTTTACTTCATAATAATGTAAAATTAAGAATTTCTAGAATTCCTCATGTTTAAGGAAATCCCAATTTGTTCCCAAATAGTTATGGTCAAGTGTTGGTAAACACTGATATGAGAATCAGATAAAAATTTTAAGGTATAAAAATAGAAAATATTCTTCAATAATTTTGCATTTTAAAAACTGTAATTTTTACCACTTTCAAGCTTCAACAGTAGCCAGATCCCTTAGATTGGCTTGCTAGATATCCACTGTGTGCAGAACACTATGTTAAGGGATAGGAAATAGAGAAAGTTCTGAAAAGATGTAGTTCCTGCTCTCCTGAAACTTATAATCTATGATAGGTGTCAGACACACACCAACCCAGTGCAAAAAAGGCGCTATGTTTATAAATCCATAATTAGCTTGTTGAACTGGGAACATGAAAACAATGTTGAGAACACGAACAGTCATGCCTTTCTCTGTATCTGTAGGACAACACAGTGCCTGGAACCTAGTAGGTACTTTAAAAATGCTTATTGACTGACTATTTGAGATCCAAGGGGGAAGTTTGTTCCAGTAGGAACATGGGATTTATATCAGGAAAGCACCTTAAAGATACCTAGCTCAATTATATCATTTTACAAATGGTAAAATTGAAGCCCGGGCAGGTAAAAATACCCTTTCTACTACATCACAGCTGTCTCGCTGCCAGATGTTGATGATGATGATGATGATAGTAGGAACAGTAATAATAATAATAATAATATTAATAATATAATAAAATAATATATTGTAATAATATAATTATAAAGGTAATTAATAATAATAAATAAAATTAAAGTAGTAATAATAATAATTAAAGTACTTACAAAGTACTTTATATATCTTACTTCATCTGATCCTCACAACACCCCTGTGAGGTAAATGCCTTGAATGCTTCTATTCCAATTTTACAGAGGAGTAAATTGAGATCCAGATTACTTAAGTGATTTGCTCATAAACATCCAGCAAACGTGAGAGGTAGGATTCAAATTCAGGTTTCCCCTGAGGGTAACTTCAGCAAACTGCTTCGCTGTTGCTTAGTTGTCTTGACCTTTCACTGATGACAAAGTCTAATGGACTAAGGACACTGATTTGAAAGTCAGAAGATCTGATGAATTCAAATACTATCCCTACCCCTCCTTAGCTCTATGACCCCGGGAAAGTCAATTTAAATCTCTGGGTCTCAGTTTCTTCACCTAAAAATGCTGAGATTAGATCCAACGATTTCTAAACTCCTTTCTAGCTTCAATTATTTATGAACCTTCTGGGTTCCCATTCCTGTCTTTTCCCCTTAGTGCTCTCTTCTTTGCTAGATGACATTGAATTAATGTGTTAACTCTTGTGAACTAACTTTTGTGCATTTTAAGCCACTCCCTCCAGGAAATGGAGTGCCTAGATTCAAAAGAGGGACTAGAATGGAGGAGTTTCAGTTGTACTACAAAGGAACAATTTCTGGTTAGCCCCACAGAGCACAAGACATGGTCAGTTGCCTCAAACTCTGTGGTGGGGAAAAGAACTTACTTCTACTCTAAGTAAATTAGATGAAGAACTTGGATTGCTGGCGTATTGTCCATAACTGCCCGTGATTGTCCATTGTCCAGGCCAGTTTTGGACCCTCTTGCCACCTAAATTGAAAGTCTTCCTTCTAGTGTTGCTGAATTATTTTTAATTATCCCTCTACTGAAGCTGAACCATCCTTCATTCAGGTCACACCTGATCAGAACATGGCTCATAAGTTTTATGAGCTGTATTTTGTAGCCCAACCATGTGGGCAGCCACCTTTCCTGACAGCCAGTGATCTATCAGCCTGATCCATTCTCTCCCCTGACAGGGCCCCTGAGCAGCTCTGAGCAGGAGGACTGTTGAAATTACAGAGTCAATCTTAGGAGCATAGGATTTGAGCTGAAAACAACCTTAGAAGCTGTACCATGTGTAGCAGCCACACCTCAGTAAACGGGCTTGGCAGACAGGCTAGACAAATGGGCCTTAAAGCCATTGGTGAATTAGAGGATGTGTCTACTCCAAGCATGTGAAGACCTTCTCCAGCAGAATGGGCAGATGAGAAAAATTTGTTCCAATGGCCATGAAGGCGGCTGAAGCGGGAATCAGGGAGTGCTTAGAACTTGGTCAGATGCCAAAGATGCCAACATCATTCACTGCCTCCTACGCCCATTGTCAGTGGTCCTTACTTTTGTCTTGTCACCAAATTTCGATGACTCTGGAAAAGAGAGTGAGGCTGAAGATTTTGTGCAATTCTGCCTTACTTAAATCCAATTCATGCATGAGTCAAAACATCACCCTGAGATTTCATCGGTCCTCAAACAAAGGACAAACAACAATAGTGAGAAAATTGAAACTGAAAGAAATTAAATGGCTTCCCAAAATCCACACAGATAGTTAAATAGCATAGCTAGGATTTGAACCCTGGTTTTCTGGCCCTGAGTTCAATACTCTTTTCACTATGCCATTGCTGCCAAAGGAAAACTTGACATCATTCTTGGAAACCAAATTTTAAACTTTTAATGACCCTTGTCCCCAAATTTCAAGCCTTTGGTGTTCCCCATAATTTTGCATGTGCCAAACCTTTAACATATCTTTCCTTCTCAAATGTGAAGCACATCATATGTTGTGAAGATAAAGTTCAATTCTTATTGGAACCTTGCAGCTACAGAAAAGGCCAACCTAACATGTAGACAGAATGGGCAATGGCCTACATAACCCACATTTCCAACCCACTGGTCCTGCTATTGCATTTGAAATCCTTACATTAACAGCACTGCATGCAGGAATTTTGTACTAATGGGTCCACATAAATAGATTAGGTTACATGTAAGTAAATAGAGGAGAAAGAAACCATTTTCTTTACATAAATGCTACTGATTGACTGATTGCCAGTCAACGTTATGGGGATGATACAGATCAGCAGCTAATCAATTGGCTAGAGAGCAGATACAAAAATGCCAGTTCTTCTCCCCAGCTTTCTCTTGCACTGATTCTGTTACAAGGACTCCAGTCCGTTCTTCCCATCAACTTGAGGATTTCAAGTTCCTGCTGTTTTGTGCTCTGGTGTGTTTAAAACTCTGTATGTTAATCACTCCTTTTGGTTAAGGCCATGGATTCTTAACATTTTCAAGTATGGGATTTCCTTCTTAACATAAAAAACATTTCCTGGAGCCCTACATAGTTGTACTTTCATTAAGCTAAAATATAGGCTGACCAAAAACTACTATAATTCAGTAACACTTTTAAGTTAATTTATACTTTATTAATCATGATAGCATCTACATATATTTGAATAGTACTACATATATACATACATATACATATATACATACATATGTATATATGTACACATATACACACGTACACACACATATGGCACATCCCAAGACTTAATTTCTCAAAATGAATGGGACCAAAAGTATCTCATACATTGGGAAAAATTATCTGGATTGTTTCCTAGAAGGGTATGCATAAGCCAGGAGCAGAGTGATATCTCTAGGTGAAAACTTTGTACCCTACAATACTGAAGGCTTAAAAAACAGAGTTGTACATGTCTAGAAAAAGATAGTACAGGAAGAAAAGGCAAGATCCAGAATTGCATTTGAGTTAGAGAGAAGAAAGCCATGTGGAGTAGCAGTGATGTTATCATTGACCCCATTGTCTCATAATAACCAAAATATTGAAATTAGCTTTTGAAGGTTTTCCAGCTTCCCCCAGGAACACTTGAGAAAGTCACTACCAGAAGGAGATCTCCACACTGTAAGCATCTACTGCTGAAATACTTAGTTCCAAAGAGGGATTTTGTTACTTTTGCTATGGTGAGGAATTAGAAGACTTAAAAATGAATTGGCTTAAAATTTTAAAAAATGTTCTTGATTTCCTTTGTTTTTACATCACCATCATTTCTTAATGTCTCCCCCAAACTTCACTAAGCTGTCCCTTCTATCAAATAATAAAGAAGAAAGAAGCAAAGGAACTTCAACAAAACTAGCCAAGAAATCAACTAGGTAGGACAGTATATGCTCTGTTCTGTACTTACGGTCTCCTCATGATAATTACATTATAATTCTATTGTAATTACAAAGGGTTCATTTTCATGTGGCTTTTTTCTTTATTTTGGTCTATCCATTTATATTTTTGTAGTTATTGTGAATATTGTGTCTATTTCTTGGTTCTATTTACTTCAGGATTCATTGCTTTATGGAAATTTTTCCATACTTCTCTGAATCCTTTTATTCATCATTTCTTCCACTGCAGTAATACTCCTTTATATTCATGTACCAAAATTTGTTGATCCATTCCTCAATTATTGGGCCAGTGCTTTCTAGTTCTGTGCCCCCACAAAGAATGTGGCTATAAATATTCTGGTCTATATTGTACTTTTATCTCTGTATTTTACCTTTTTGAGATAATGTGACTAACACTGTGATATCTTGATCAAAGGGTATGGATATTTTAATCATTTTGTAGTATAATCCCAAATGGCTTTGAATTAATTTTAAGTCCCCAAGAAGTATAGGAGAATGCATCTATTTGCATATAGCTACAAAGAATCAATCAACATTTATTAAGTGTTGTTATATGTGTCAGGCACTGTGCTAAGTGCTGAGATACAAAAAGAGGCAAAAGACAGTCCCTGCCCTCAAGGAGTTTATAATCTAATAGACGTTTTTATTACTTAATTCATTATGCTGTTTCATTTTTTAATGGAGAAAAACATTTGATTCTTTTGGTGTAGGTAACTCAAAGGGAGGAAGGTCCCTCTATCTCTCTAATACAGTGTAGGCAAGTGCCTTTCATTTTACAGACTTTGAGATTCATTTGGGAACACTGAGATGAAAGATACTTGCTTAGAGGCATATAATGAGGATGTGTCGGAAATGAGACTTGAAATCAGGTATTCCAGACCCTGAGGCTTGCACTATATCCACTACGCAATGCTATCTTGTTTCACGTCTTAATTAAATGCTCTTGTAATTGGATTTCTGCGTCTTTTGTATGGTCTAGCAATAGAATAAATTATTGGACTGAGTTGAAGAGTTAGTTGATTGCTCCCCAAACAATCATGGTATCTGGGAGTATCTAGAGGGTGCTTAAACAGAATGTCCCTAAAATCTTAGTGTAATATTAAGCTCCTAACGGTCATATAGGATCATAGGATCTTGAGCTGGAAGGGGTCTTAGAGACCATCTAGTCCACTCTTCTCCCATTTTATAGTTGAGAACCTTGAGGCCCAGGGGGAAAAAGTAACTTGTATTGGGTCAGACAGGTAGTAAATATCAGTCTTCATTTGAACCCAGGTCCTCTGACTCTAGAACCCAAGCCTTTTCCAGTGTATCATTCCATTATTTATTCTATCTAAAGGAAGTATTTTTTTAACCTATTTTTTAATTTCCAAATAAATCCAGGGAAGGAATATTATCTGAGAGAGATAATATGGTAAACTATTATCAGGTATTAACACCTTACTTCAAATGTATAACACTATATAATAGAGAACCTCCACTAATTCTTTCCTGTGATTCCTCATTATTTTGTTCAAGTAACCCTGAATTCTAAGAGAAGAATTCAGTATTTAGCAGGTCCTACTGAGGGAATATATGTTGTTTGAGGGCAAACCTAGTTAAGTTTGTAGAGGTTCATTACTAGTTTGACTTCAGGGTGACATTTTTTTGGCTATCTCCAGGATCTTCTATTAAGATAAAGAGATTGTGATCTGAATAGTTTGGGCCAGTGTTCATAACCTTGAAATTACACATCTCTATCTAGCTAAGTACTGAAATAGCAGACTGGCTCATGAAAGCATGGGAAACAGGATTGGGATGTTTTGATGAGCTTTGGGGAGGAAGAGATCCAAAAAGGGCTGTTTTCTGAGAGTATGGGTGCAGATAGACTACCACAGGGGAGGGGGGGATATCTGAACAGCTGCTGTAAGTGTGTGGGAAACATGAGGTCACTGATTGTTTATGGGGTGTGGCTGGGTCTAGGAGAAGAGGTGGGTACAGGAAAGAAAATAAAGAGGTACTGTAGAAAACGTCCCCAGGCCTCAATCTCTCCACCTGAAAATGAAGGTATTGGAGGTGATCCTTTGCTCCTAAATCCTGTAATACATAGACACTTGGGGAGCCTTGAGAAAGATGCTGTTTTTCATGCTGCTCACCCAATGGAATAAAGGATTTAAGAGTTGAGAGAGTCCTTAGAGTGCATCTAGTCCAACCCTCTCTCTCCCATTTTACAGCTGAGAATACTGAGGTTCAAGGTAACACATTGATAGTGGCAGAACTAGAATTCAAACCTCAGTTTTCAGATTCCAAATCCAGAGCTTTTCTCATTATAGCTGAGCTGCCTGGAAGGTGAGCCTGTTGTGTAGATGGATAGGAGAAAATGGCCCTAGGGAGCTGAACTGTTCTGGGTATACAGCTTTGAGAGAATAATAGTAAAACTTTGACCCAGTCTGTGACTGTGGGGCCTTGCAACTAGTGTTTTTGCCCTCCCTTCCCCTTTGTCTTTTCACTGGAGGTACACATTCCTAAGGGTCTTGAGTCCTTCAGACAAAATACTTTTGACACCGAAATTGCTGTCTGAAGCTCGACAGTGAACATCCTACCCGCTAGAAATGAAGCCCGTTCTGACATGCCCCCTTTTGTCCTTCCAAATGTCACTGGAAGAGGGGGGAGGGCCCGAATGGAAGAATGCACTTGGTTCGGGCAATAGCTCCCAAAGTCCAGGCCCCACTTCCCTCAGAAAATCCAAAGGAGTGGAACAAGTTCTTGAGTCCACGTGCACATCTTTTGTGTGTGTGTGTGTGTGTGTGTGTGTGTGTGTGTGTGTATGTGTGTGTGAGAGAGAGAGAGAGAGAGAGAGAGAGAGAGAGAGAGAGAGAGAGAGAGAGAGAGAGAGAGAGAGAGAGAGAGAGAGAGAGAGAGAGAGAGAGAGAGAGAGAGAGAGAGGATGAAAAAATCTTCAGTGAAATAAAGAAAGGAATGCAACGGGGATAGGCTATACGGGCCAAGGCCGTGGGAGATGGGGGAGGGGGAAATGGCTGGAGACTGTCTTCCAAATCAGTAAATGCAAATTGCAGCAGGATCCTGACCTTTTACTGTAACCGATGTCAGCTGCAAGTTGTAACCTCATGCCATTAATTATAACCCAGCATACCTCTGGAGTGGT
Organism: Phascolarctos cinereus; assembly: GCF_003287225.1. NCBI lineage: Eukaryota > Metazoa > Chordata > Mammalia > Diprotodontia > Phascolarctidae > Phascolarctos > Phascolarctos cinereus. The sequence continues at coordinate 110,175,937 of NW_027555847.1, forward strand.
TCTCCTGTTGGCATCCAGTTTTCGCCTCCCCTCCCTCCCCCACTGCTTCCCTCTACAATCCCCACCCCACTAAAAGTCTCATGTTTCATTCTGCACTCAGAGATGAAATGCCTTTTTTAAAATTTTTTTTTTTAAATAATGGGCCTTTCGAGGGCAGAGTCAATTTTATGCACTTGAATTTTGACAAAAAAAAGATTGTTCCTGTATAGGACCCCAGGACAGTGTGAGAAACCCATTTATGAGATGAACTGTCTCTAGTCTGATTAAATCAAACAACTCTGAATACTAGTCAGAAAGAAAATGGTCTGTCTTTCTTTTTTCCTTCCTTCTTTCTCCTCCTTCTCCTTCTCATCTTTTTTTTTTTTTGCTAGACTGGGAAAAGTTTATAACTGTTGCAGTATAGGCCATTGCTGTTCGGATTCTGGCAGTCTTAGAAGAAAAAATGCTAAAGGAAATAGGAAAAATAAAATCAACGCTGACCTCTGAGTCCAAGATGTAAAAGAAACCAGGCACAGAACCTAAGAATAAATTTAAAAACCTCTGTCCACCATTTCCATTCTTTTTTTTCTGTTTGGTTTTCATGGGAATGAGTGTTTTTATTTTGTTTTATTTTACAGTACTTTACAAATTATTTTAAGACATTTTTTTTTCTCTTAGCCCAGTAAATAGGGAAACAAAATAGGGGATGGATGGTTAGGAGAGAGAATGATGCTGAAAAAATCACCAGAAGTAAATGCAACTTTTTTTTTTTAGAACTAGTAGAATTCTCATGGGTCAAAATTACTTTTGGAACCTTGTCTTTTAGATGCTGAGCTAATGTATTTCTTCAGAGCCAAACCAAAGTGGAGGATTGCATAATGAACTCGTGAATGCCAGGTTACCTTAACTTATTCAAGAACTAAAGTCTAGTTTTGGAAATCTAAAAGATTAGGTTTGGCTTTTGGGTGTAAGGTGTGTGCTGCCTATGAAAAAGTATAAACATCCACATGAGCTGTCTAAATGTAGTTTTCTAGGAGTTACGGATAAATATCTCTGGAATCTTGCTCTTCCTCCTGCCCCACCCCCAAGCTAAGGGAGACTGATTTCTTCCTGCAAGCAAGAGCAGGAGGCATGAAACTGCGCATTCTCTCCTCTTCTGAGAGGGTGACGCCAAATTATGATTATATCAATCTGCTCCTCTAAATATTGCTCATGTAAGGGCATAGTTCTTTTGAGCTTCAAAAGTAACAAAATCACAAGCTTCCCTGGTTGCTATACCTTAATGATGAAGAATAATCCTAGCTTACATCCACAAGCTTGACTTCTTCCCAAGTGCTAGTTACACAAAAGACCATCACAAACTAGTGAAGTGTAAATAAAATTCAAATAGAGAACAAACAAAAATCAGAGAAGTTCTACAGATTAAAGTATACCAGAAAACACACACATGTGAATGAACTCTTAAGGTAGGAGTGAGCTGAGATTTTGCTTAACCAAGGGAGAGGCCAAAGGGGAATCTTTAAAGACTAGGAGAGGGAGCTGGAAATCAGGGACATGTTGAGGAGTCAACTTTCCTTTGTATGGCTTCAAGAGAATCTTTCTCTTTCTCCTCCCTGGATTCTATCCTGAAGAAAGTCTGGAATTGTATGGTCTCATGAATCAGCAATAAAGAGTGTTTCTCCACTATCAAGCTCTTGAACCAGCTCTACCCCAACCTAGTGACAGAGGCAGAATTCCTCTATCTTTAATTTTTAAAGGGTAAAGCCTCAGAGGAATATAAAAATGAACAGTTTACATCTTGGAAATTTAGCTTGTTTCATTTAATAGTTTTAATACTTGAAGTAGAAATAGAAGATTAAAGTAGAGCTTACTGACACCAGTCAATATAAAGAACAAAAAGTGTTAGAAAACTGAAACTGAAAAGCAAAAAAATTAATACATCTAGGATAAGAGAGTGATTGAATGTGAAAAAACTGTCAATTTCTTAAATAAGGTATCTAAGATATATAAACAACAAACATGTACATATACACAGTCTACATATGCTTATAATATGCAATACAAACAAATACATGTGTTTATATATATAGATATATCTATACACACACACACACACACACACATATACGTAATATAAAACCAAATGACATTCCCCAATAGTAAGTGGTCAAATGATATGAGCAAATAGTTTTCAAAATGTAGATATAGATATAGATATAGATACATATTTTATATATATATATTATATATATATATATGTATATACACACTGACACACACATATGTAATATAAAACCAAATGACATTCCCCAGTAGTAAGTGGTCAAATGATATGAGCAAATAGTTTTCAAAATATAGATATAGATACATATTTTATATATATATATGTGTATATATATGTGTATATATATATATATATATATGTATATACACACTGACACACACATATGTAATATAAAACCAAATGACATTCCCCAGTAGTAAGTGGTCAAATGATACGAACAAATAATTTTCAAAAGAATAGTTGTAAACTATTAACAACCAAATGAAAGAATGCTCTAAATCACTAATAATAAGAAAAATGAAAATTAAAACAAACCCTGAGGTTTCACCTCATATTTGACAAATAAGCAAAGATGATAAAATATGGAAATAGTTAATGTTGGAGGGGTCAAGAAAAGGTAGTGTACACTGGTGCTTTATTGGTGCAGCTGCAAATCAGTGCAACCATTTTAGAAAGCAATTTTGAATTATGCAAATGAAATGATCAAATTGTCCATACTCTTTGATTCAGAGATTACACTACTGGATTTACATGCCCCCTCCAGGAGGTCATTTATAAGAAAAAAGTCCCCTTATACATTTTTAAGTGTCATATCAATACATTTAAAAGAATAAAACATGACAGTGTGATGTAAATAAACACAAAACAGCCTTATATACTTTTATGGTGACAAAGAATTGGATATAAAACAGATGTACATCGATTGAAGAATGACTAATTAAATTGTGACACATGGGTATAGTGGAATGTTACTTGATGAAATTCCCTTGACAAGGTAACTCTTTGAAAAGGTGTGAGTTTCTTCCTTGTTCCCTATTGCCATACTGAAATCAATTTAAAGATGATTGATTGATTAATTCACCACACCTGAGATAAAATCTTGGTCTTGGCCTTTAAACAGAGAGTTTGGAAGCTTACTTAGACAAAGAGCTGAGGAGTTGAGAGGAAATCTAATTTCACTCACAGGGACTTGGTTGTGTGAATAGAAGTTTACATAGATATGTGTGCCCTCCAGGGAGCCATGTATTCTAGGGATCCATGTGCTCTAGAGGGCCTTGAGGACCTAGGTTAGGTAACAGAACAATAGTAAATAGTATGACATTCTTGGGCCAATCACAGCTATAGGAATCTGAGCTAGTACTGGTACAGCACAAGTGTCTGAGTAATAGAATACCAGGACTAGCAGAGAAATTCCCAAACCAAGCCTCTTGGATAAATAGAGAAATTCATGGATGCAGCAGAGGTTTTCTTAGACCAAACAGAAGCTACAGCCAACGGCCAGCCAGAAACAGAGCCGTAATACAGAGAATTCTGTGGATTGTGTGGACTATGTAGGTTTTGTGATAAGCTTGATCCTTTGGAGACATTGGACATGTTTCCCTTTTAAGCTTCTCCAACTGCAGGGCAGTACTGTACATCTGAAGAACTGTATGTAATCATGTGGGAAAGTAAAATTTGTTGGAGGAGAGGGTTTTTCGACAACAATAGCAAATGCTTTTCTCTTTGAGGAGTTGAAAGTGGGAAAAAAATTCAACTCCAGGGTAGTGCTATAAATCTGGAGGCCTGTAATATAATTGTGAGGTAAAGGCACACCAGAGGGAAGGAGAATTATTTTGCCTGACATGGTAATGAGTGCAAGACCTCTCTTTTAAAACATATATGTATACAGTCTGTCCTCTAGAATGTGTTGTTATCTTGAGTGCATGCATTGGAACTGGTCCTCCCTTCTTCCTCCTTTCCTCCATTTCTCCCTGCCTTCCTCCTTTCCTTCTTTTCCCACACCATTTTGACACAAACCAGATTCTCACATTTTCTAGGGTAGCTTTGGGTGAGAACATGAGAAATTCATATAAGAAAGTCAAAAGATACCCTTTTAATCTTAAACTTCAGCCATGCAAAGCCAGTATTTCAGTTCTAGGCCACAAGTTACATTAGAAAGCACTTGTGAATCTTGTAGTGACCAAGAGTCTTCAATTATAAACATCCAATATCATATTTCAGATGTCCAGAAAAGTTGATCTATAGATAGGTCCAGAAGATAGATTGACAGATTGACTAGATTTTTTTTTTCATCAGTGTAGGAAGTCTTTTAGAGTCAAAGCCTTCTACTCTAGCTTTGCAGATTTACCTTTACAGAAAAAAAAATTAGTGGGAAATATTTTTAGTAGGATGCCAGACAATTGGAATGCTACTGATTTCTGATGGAAGAATTAGAAAGAACTGTTTTCCTTATGCAGTAATTCCAGGGATACAAATCACTTTTCCATGCTCTGAACTCAGTGAGATGCAATACCTAACAACAGTGATGCAAGTATTCCTTTTGGGAAGTAAAGTTTGAATAATTTCCTGTATTGGGATCTTGCCCAACTATCTATTGGAAAGATATTTACACAAATGTTGTATACGTCCTGCTACAATGTCATCACTCCCTTCATAACTACTGTGTATGTTTTCAGAATTTTTATAACTCATTGTGAGTATCATGTTGGGACATATTGAAATACTTTTGCTTTAGGTTCTATCATCATATCAGAATGTCCCCAGTTTTCACCTTGATAGTTGCTGCATTTTTAAACGTGTACCTTAGAGGCAGTGTGGGTGGCATAATGACTAGATGATTGGCTATGGAGTCAGCAACGCTTGGGTTTGAGTCTTTCTCCTCTAAAAAATACTGACTATGTGACTTAATCTCTCAGTTACCCAAGCAAATCTCTAAGACTAAGTTACAGATGAGTCTGAATTCATAGGGGGAGCTGTTAAATTGGAAGTTCCTCACACTGATAAATTCGTAGGTCCAGGCCAAAAATTCACATATATATATATATACATGCATTCTACACCATTAAATTTCAAGATGAAAAAATGTGAACATAACAGGTGCTCCCAAATGAACCTTGGCATTTACACGGACTGTGTTCAGGTGGGTAGTGGGAGATAGAAGGCTTTCTAACAATTATACTTTTGGTCTTGTACCTCTGCCTATGACTTCCCATGGAAACATCAGAATTTAATGTATGTCTGGATCTTTATGACAAGAAAAGAAGAGGGCTCTGAGTTCCTTTTCACTGAAGCTAACAACATTCACTGATGATACAGGCTTTATTTCACTATACCAAAAACAAAGCACTCACTATTCTTATCTGAGCCTATTATAAACCAAGACATCTCTGTTTCTCTGTCTTGTGGGCCTTCATCTCTCCAAAGAACCTATACAGTACTCAGGCCCTATATGATCACCATAGGTGCTCCGTGCAAAAAGAAGGAGGAGGAGGAGAGATATCGGGTAACTAGGTAACCTCTCCAGATTGCTATCACCTACAGATACAGTCCTTCTACTCTCTGTGGGGTGCTCTGCAAAGGGAGAGCAGTCAGGGGTCAATAAAGAGTTTTATCATATGTGTGGTTCACATATTGGTGAAGGATAAGGTTCAGGTTTGCTCCTTTGCTCTGTGGTTCTGTTGTTCATCATCTCTGGCTCCTGGTTGACCAAGCAACTCTTCCTTTTGGCCCAAGAGGATGGTCAAGGAATGTCTCCGTTGCTGCCTCACTGCTTTGGCCTTGTGTTCTTGAGGAGTTCAGACCGCCTCACCATGCTGCTACTGCCTCTGTGTGTTGCCATTCCTTGGACCACATATTTCCTTGGAGAGGCCCCAGATGCAAGCCTCCCCTTCAGGGAATCTAATTGAGTATGAGGCCCCTCTCCTTTCTGTCCCTGTTTTTTTCAGTTCATCAACCTCCAGCCTCTTTCTATGTGATCCTTTTTAATAGCCATTTTTTAAACATGGTGTCAATCTTGACAAGGACCCCAAACAACTTGCCCTGTATATAGCTTATTTGTACATAATTGTACATAGTTGTTAGCATGTTGTCTCTTTATGAACTCCTTGATAATAAGGTCTTTTTTTTTTTAACTTTCTGTGTGTCCTCAAAGCTTAGCACAAGGATTGGAATGTAGCAGGCACCTAACAAATGCTTTGTTAACTGTGAAAACAATGACTTGACACATTCACTGAGTCTTCCAGTTATTTAAAAAAAATGTGCAGTCCTTGAAAATTGCACAGGGTGTCTTTAGCTATGGTAGTTGTCTCTACAGTATCATCAATTCATTCACATTTAAGTAGTAGCATTGTCCTTTTTCTGAGATACTTTCCCTAGCATCTTACATATTTCCAAAGAATTCACTTCAGTGTGTAAAGTTCCTTCAGTGGTGCGGTCATTGAAGTCCAAAGACACTTATAAAATCAACAGTTCTAAGCGAGTGTCCAATCTTCTCTTATAAAAGCAGTCATGGTCATCACTCAGCCCCAAAAGACAATTGTACTCATTCCAACACTCGCCTCTGCGTTGATATTTGAAAAAGGCTGTCTAAACTCATACACTGTTGGTACTGAAAGCCTGAGGCCAAGACAAAAATCAATAATCCTGAATAAGCCCCTAAAATGTAAACTTACTGGGTATATAATTTTGGGATTTCTTTCCTAATACTAGCTAGTGCTGGTACCCTGTATCTCAGAATAACAACAAAAAGATATCTTTAAAATATCCCACATGAAACCCTACATGACATTATCTATTTGTCACTCATTCATACGGCTTGGTATTTTCAATATATTAGTATTTTGGATGATAATTTATTTTATTGGTAAATTCCTTGATGCGACTCATTCTCTGTTCCCACCCAGTTTCCTGGGTTACCTAATGTCAAATAAATTCAGAATTCCCCCTCCTAGCAGACCAGGCAAAGAACATGCATTGAAAAAAATATATATTTAATAGGTTTTAAAATGACTAGTAAAATAAGTTAGAAATTGTCTGATATTCATTTTCTAAGTGACTATCATCTCCTTTTATAGCCCCTCCCCTCAAGTATTTAGAACCTATCTATCTCCTCTAAGATTTATTTTCTGATGCAGGCAAAGGTTCAGGCTCTCAGTATGGACAGCCATGCTGTAAATCTCAAATGCTATTATTTGTACTCATTTTCTCATTCTGCATCTCCACACATTTTTGGCTTATGTTGGTCTCCTATGTTACTAACTCTGATCAGTCATCTCTGACCTGCCTATTCCATGTCTGGCCTGCCCTGTGGAAACAAATCCCCAGCTCTAGCCAAGATATTATTTTTTTCTTTTCTCTTTGTTTCCTTTAGGATACAATCACCCTAAAGTCAAGTATCAAGGGAAAGACTTGGGAACTTCAATCAGGACCATCATTTAAACCCAGAGCAAAATGGGAAATGTAGTCTCCTTGTCACACATGTCTCTGTTACATGTGTCTTTTATACATATTTATCTGGCTTCATGGACAAAAAAAGGAAAAAGGTGCTTTAAATTTCATCTTAGTGGGTTTCCCCCTAAACTCTAGAGAAGATAGAATCTTGATAAATAATGTAGCTAGTCTTTGTCAAAAGCATATTCCTCTACCCCCATTTTGGAAGTGTGTTTTTGTAAAATAATACATTGCATTTTGCCTTTCTTTGAACAATCACAGGATCAAATCTGACCCCTAAATTAACCTAATCTGTATAGAAGTCAACATGTATACTAAAAAAATTTGGTCCTAAATCTTTTATGATTCATTTTCAAATGTAATATCTTCTTAAAATTATCATACAATTTTTACACTTTAAAAATTTGAGTCTTGGGGTAGCTCAGTACGGCAGTGGATGAGTACTGGCCCTGGAATCAAGAGGACCTGAGTTCAAATCCTCCCTCAGACACATAACACTCACTAACTGTGAGACTCTGGGCAAGTCACTTAACTCCAATTGTCTGACCCCCCCCAAAAAAAAATTGAGTCTTTGCATGGTAGAAATAGTATTTTATTTTCATTGTTGATATAGATTTTATTTCTTATCACAGTTTACCTTCCTCTCTGTGGTAGACATTTTTGGTTTTCACAGGATCTGAAATAAGAACATATTCATAAGATCATTGACTTTGATCTGAAAGGGGCCAGATGTGTGATGAATACAACACCCTCATTTGACAGTGGAAGAAACTGAGGCTCAGAAAAAGTGACATGCTTAAAATAACACAGGGAATAAGTAAACAGGCTTCAGAACCAGATTCTCTGACTCTGAAGTCAATGTCTTTTCCATTGTATAATGTATACTACATTATGTAGTGATCTAGCCCTAAAACTTAATGAATTTACCTTTAAATACAATTTATCAATCATGTCTTTATGCAAATATTCTGAGTTATTAGTGAAAAGTGAACAAGGACTTTGTGAGGTCAATTATATGTATTGTTTCAAAACTTTTCCTTTTGGGGGGATTGCGGAAGTGGGGAGGGTCTATATATTTAAT